>NC_056761.1:20482500-20645000 GCF_018687715.1 Carya illinoinensis
ATGATTCCCTCTTTCGATAGCAAATCACAAGATTAAAAATCATCTAATCAATGGCCAGTTAATTAGAAGCAATAAACTCAGAATAAATCAGATAAACAAAGAGAGAATTTCATTAAATTAGCGTAGACAATCAAGCATAGTTCGGAAATAGGTTACATCTTTTTCCTAGAATGAAGAAAATTTAGCTCATGCTAGAAATGAAATTCAACATAAACGAATTCACCATAATTGTTCTGAAAAGATTGGAAGAAAATAAACACTGAAAAATCCTCCTTGCAGCCTCAACTCGTCTTCAAAAGCTCAAGGGAACGATTCAACGCTTTTCTCCCGTCCGTGCTCGTGTATGATTCCAACGTACGTGCAATAATTGGAATTCCCTCTCCAAAACAGATGATTTGAATCTCTCTAGCTATGTTTTTCTGTCCCAAAAAGTGTTCTTCAGTCAAAAGTCGCAGCCCTAGAGTGAAAAATTCATTTTATATGGTGCGACGACGGAAAACCTTAAATCTGTCAAAATACGATATTCGCTCGAGCAGGGTGTCGAGCGTGCATCGAGCGTTCGAGTCTGCCTGATTTTGCTTGAGCGTCCTATCGAGTGCACATCGAGTGTTCGACTCTACCTGATTTCGCTTGAGCGTCCTATGTCTCCGCTCGAGCGAACTTGTAAAATCTGCAATATGAAATTTTACAAGTCATCATATTCACACAGATATATATATACTAGTAAATTCTGCCATTCCTTAACTCTCTCACTCTAATCAAAATTGTACTAGAACCCTTTCACAAAGTAGGTCAAGTCGTACCGGCATACTCTTTACATCTAAAACTTCAAGTATTCACTTAATTCAGTTTCAAAGAATTTAATCCATACACGACTGAATTCACTTTCTTTATTTCCTCAAGGAATCCTATTTGCCTAGGACTAGCTCACTCATTCATAATCACAACGAATCGTTCCTCCTCCTTGGTGGTACCTTGATAAATGATCAGCTATCTAAACTCAAGACTTTCTCTCTTATGATTGGCATAGCTCTTTTATCCATCATGAGATGTCTCTTATTCTAACTCTAAATGAAAGGATATGTTCATACTGTTCACGTAAGTCCTTAATACTTACGTGAACAGTAAATTCTGCCATTCCTTAACTCTCTCACTCTAATCAAAATTGTACTAGAACCCTTCCACAAAGTAGGTCAAGTCGTACCGGCATACTCTTTACATCTAAAACTTCATGTATTCACTCAATTCAGTTTCGAAGAATTTAATGCATACACAACTGAATTCACTTTCTCTATTTCCTCAAGGAATCCTATTTGCCTAGGACTAGCTCACTCATTCATAATCACAATGAATCGTTCCTCCTCCTTGGTGGTACCTTTATAAATGATCAGCTATCAATCTAAACTCAAGACTTTCTCTCTTATGATTGGCATAGCTCTTTTATCCATCATGAGATGCCTCTTATTCTGACTCTAAATGAAAGGATATGTTCATACTGTTCACGTAAGTCCTTAAGACCAAGATTTTACTCTCCATATATTTGTCTCCAATATAAGGGTGACCTATGTCTCCACAAACACAGTGCTTCACAAAAAAACCATTTAATTGCCGCAGGATAAAACTACTATCATAAGTGAATCCTACTAAGGCCAACGCTTTCCTCAAACACATTACTCTTCCAAACACAAATTCCATTGCATCCTCAAAATCAAAACAAACTCCAAACACACCAAATACAATTCATCAACCTTTAATACCCTTCCTTGTAACAGTAAAAGGTATACTATATCTACGTTGGAATAAAAAAAGTAATACTCCTAATGAGAATTATTACTCTTATCAACTGGATAACAATTCGGCTTCCGAACTGAACTCTCGTGCAAAACCACAATCACCAACAACGAGGACTCACTTAAATCCAACGGTGTACAAGTTACAAACCTTAATAACTTGTCATTACCCAAAATAACAGTAATGCACTAATACCATCAATTGAAATCCAATCAAACTTAACTAAGCTTAACAATATGGAGGTCTCGATAAAATACTAGTGATGACACCAGCTTCTTCAGTTCCTAGGAAGTCAGCATCTGTGTCTCCATGAGTGACAGCTTACAATGTAACGGGTAAGTGCACTTGCTGCTGTTGCTGATGTCTAAGCATGTCAGTCAGCAGGCGTATAGCTTCAACTAATCCTCCATCCATTGAGGGACTTTGATTTTCTTGATTGATATCTCTCTCAAGGTTCCAAGGTATCCTACCAAGAGTCATGTGTCACTTCTCGAAACACACGAGTGCACTTATAAAAACCACGTACTATCTCTTATACTTCAAGAAACTCAAGCCTAATGAAGACTAAAATTTCAAGCCTAGTATTTGGTTCATTTCCTAAGGACATGTGGATTTACAACCCAAAGACATATTGCCCTGATACCACCCTGTGATGCCCCTAAATTCCGTTTGGGATCGGACGGGTATCCGAAGTGTCGGGACATGCAACACAAGGTTACCTGCTCCCGTTCATGACATATAAGATGCAATGTTCCTAACATGCATCTAGCATTATGCAATATTCGCAGCAGATAATTTTGTTTTGAGCAATACTATGCACCAAACTTATAATATCCTAAATGGTTGAATCATAATCCAAGCATACTTAACAAAAATAAACATCTAGGATTTCAGTACGAGTCTTAGAAGATTGTAATCTCAAAAACATGGGAGGCCAAACTCCATATTTACATTACCAAAATATACTATTGATGAAGTTTGTCGAGTAACTCGTATAACTTGACTAACGAGGTGAGAGTACTGTCCAAAAACTAACTATGGAAGCTGTAGGCTCCGCGTCATGTCTGCGGCATCTAGTCAACCTCCTTCAGTCTACCAATGTCCGCTCCCTACTTTGATCCTGACACATCGCCTACCATTTGGGGGAAATGGTAGTTGGGACTACCATCGTGAGATTTGATTACAAATCTCAGTAAGTTAACAGGAAACTCTCACACAGGTTAATGATGCATGCATGGCAGTAAAAGTATGAATGCATAATTAAAGTCGTAAGTAAGCATAGCATAACTTGACATAACCTTAACTAAAACATGAACTGAACTTGACTTGATATGACATGAACTTAAACTTAAAATATAAAATGGGCTAGCAACATAACATGAACGTGAATTTGAAATAAGGCATGAACGTGAACTTGAAACATAACGTGAACATGAACATAACATAACATAGCATGAACTTGATCTGAAACTTATTATCTCATGGGGTCACAATGATTTCTTATTCTTAGCTCATGGGGTCACCACGATTGCTTATTCTTATCTCATGGGGTTACCATGATGGTGTATTCTTATCTCATAGGGTTACCACGATTGCTTATTCTTATCTCATAGGGTTACCATGATGGTGTATTCTTATCTCATGGGGTTACCATAATTACTTATTCTTATCTCATGGGGTTAACCATGATTGCTTATTCTTAATTTCTTAACATGAACTTGGAATCTTGTTCGATAGACTTGATAAATAACGTGACCATATAGGTGCTACACGGGTCCCCTTGAGCCGTGTGTCCCTGCTATTACCGCATCACAAAACAGGTATCTACACCAGCTATGGGTGCGTTAATACGTACTCCACAGTTGTTGTGGCCCCACGTATTCTATGTGCCACAATTGCTATGTCTCACGTAGTGTATGTTCCACAATTGTTGTGGCCCCATGAATTGTTTGTGCCACACTTGCTATGAACACACGTAAAATAAAATATACCTCCATCGGCGTTAGTGTCTGGCGCGCTCCAGTGACTAGCTACTTAGGCCCAATTCGCAACCTGTTGATTGTACTTCGTCAACCTATGAAATTTCACACCTATATAGATACTCCAACATCAAAAAAGGAGTTCCACTAGGATATTACCCCATCCTAGCACTTAGGGTCGTGATTGACATGAATAACTTAACATAAATGTGATATGAAACTTGATTTAACATAAACTTGATCTAACTTCTTTACTTAACATGGCATACTTGCAATGGTGAATATTACATGATATGACATATAGTAATACATGACATAATAGATTGTCTAACAAATAAATATTTGTGACAGAATAAATCATGCATAACAGATAAACATGTAATGACATGGTATAGCATGGTATATATGATAAAATATATACATAAATCATAGTTTCCTTACCCATCAGACATATACACTAAACTGATAGTCAGTTAGAAGCTAACTAACGTTAATCATCTCATTCTACGATAATAGAGTGTGAAATACGAAGAACTGTAAGAGGGTATTCTAAATGCTAGAAATTTAATCACTAAATATTAAAAGCATGAAAACAAGTTAACTTAGAGTAAAATGACCATTTTACCCAAACTTAAGGATTTCACATCCTAACTCCAAAAATTTTCAAAATTTATATTCTTGATGTAAATTTTATACTAAACTCAAATATCAACTCAGAAAAATTTAAAACAAAGCACAACTATGAAAAACACACTATGGCCAAAACATCCATAGGCCATTTCTCTTATTTTTGTTGCAATTCATTCCAACTTCAAAACTCATGCTTAAACCAAAATTTTCCAACAAAGATCTTCCTATCCTAAGTTTAAAACCATACTTAAAACATCCATTTTGAAAAAGCTAATAATCAACACCAGACTTTTTGTAAAAAGATGCAAACTCTTGAATCACAAGGTTTGACCCTAGATCAAAACAACCAAGATTTCCAAAAAATCAAATCTTACTTCTAACATATTCATAATATCATTATAAGATAAAACATGCTTTAAATCATCAAAATAAAGTCACCAAAATCACAAAATAACACTTGGAGTTTTTGATTTTATACTTAGTCCAAAAACAGAAACTGTTTTCTTAACTAGCTTTGATAAATTTCTTGATCAATCGCTTAAGAATGTGAGATCTTCAAACTAATGCATCACATGGTTTAAAAATATGTCCTAAAAACTATCCAACCATCAAACTTAAAATCACAAGGCTAGAAATCAAGAAAATATGGATCTAACAAAAAAAAATCAAATCTTAGGCCCAACCGAAATTCTTTTGCATAGAAAAATCATATCATAGAAAATATTATTAAATATCATGAAAATAACATCCTAAAATGGAAATAAGAAACTTAGGATCATCATATAAAAATATTAAAGCCTTTAGAGTAAGATCAAACCAAGAAATATTCAAACTTTCTCCAAATAAAAACTGTTTTTCCACTTCCAGTTTTCAAGTTTATAGATCTAAGATAATCTATCATCAAAAGCTTTAGTCATGCAACAAAACCTCAATGAATACTCTTAAACACATGTTAAAAACAATTCATAAAATTTTGGGATCAAGATATGTCCATTAGTTTGGTCAAAAATTCCAAAACATAACATACTCTCTAGTTTCAGGCCCTAAATGAGCTTTCCATGGTTAAAAATACTTTTTACCAACCAAATGCCCATTTATTGATACTAATAATATATCTACGGAAACTATACTCAAAGAGGAACAACTTTTATGAAAGATTCATCGTGTAAAAATACTTAGAAATGGTCGAACATCTCCACATAAAATGACCGCGAAATCTGCTCGAGATAGCTCTTTTGGGTTTCTCTCTAAGAACGGGGTGAAGAAGTGATTAAAGGAAAAAACGTGTATCTTGAACAACTCTAGAAATCTAGAGGGGGAAGATATGGGCTTGAATGACCCTTGATTGGAGGTGGCTATGTAACATAAAATGGAGAATAGTGAGGGGAAAGGACCGCCTGTAGAAGCTGTGAGGTATGGAGGTTGATAAGGATGGTTTCTCCATCTCATCAAGGCACTATTCGGTGCAGCCAAGGGCAATGGATGATATGCCATGTAGGGGAGGAAACTTCTTCTACAAACTTTGCCAATGTGGCTAAATTTGTGGGCCTTGATGGGCCTCAACCAAGTGGACTTCAATTTGGGGTACAAAAGGGGATTGGTTCGGGTTTGAGATACTATCAAGTCCAAATCAATTTTTTCTTGGCCCAATCAAATTTTCAAGGTTTAAAAGATTCGAAATGATGTCATAACAAGAATTTTAGAAATTAATAGCACGTGGAAGTGATTTAATCAAGTGATTAAATACAATGCTAGAAATTGTATCAAAAAGGGTTTGAAGACCAACTTTAGGGTTTGGGGAAACCGTTTAGGGTTACAGTTTCAACCAAGCTTTTGGGGTTTTCAATTGAATTCCAACCATTTAGGGTTTCATTAGGGTTGAAACCCTTTTCGATCTGGCTCAAGTTGGTTGATTTGATTGAAAAACGTTTTGCTTAGGTGGCATGATCTCACATCTTGATTTCCTTCACAAATCCATCTAATGGTTTCTCTTTGTGCCAAGTGTCTCATACTATTCACTATGTGTGGCTAAGATCTTGCCAAGTGTCTAAATAAAACTTCTCTAACCTAATTTGGACATTCCACACTGTGATTTTAAAAACATTGCACTTAGTACGCCAATGGAGGTTACTATTCACTCAAAAAAAAATGCATATAAACTTAGTACTAAAAAATCCTAAATATTCATATTAACTTACAGCAAAAATCTTTTACCAAAACTCAACCCCAAAGTGCCCCTAAAATTAATTTCACAGTTTCAAATAGGCATTTCGTCCAAAATTATGAGAATGAGTTATTACGTCATAGAATCCTAAATAATGAACTGAGTCTAGTGGCGCAGACCATAATGTATTCTGACACTTCAAACTACCTTAAATAATTAAAGCGCATCTCTGGCACCATAGTGAATGATAACACTGACTATGTTGACAAACTAAAACCTTTGCGATTAGTAGATTCATGAAAACTCCTTGAAAACTTATGGAGTTTTCACAAAGTTCCTAAAATCTATAGAAATTTCACCATTGAATTTTTAGCGGGTTGTTGCAAAATGTAGTAAAATAATGTTTGAACGTTTACACTATCGATTAGCATTGGAATGTTTTATTCATTCGAATGTTTTATTTTTACATTTGACCGTTTGTGATTTAATGTTAGAATGTTTCATTCACACGTTATTGGGTAATCGTTTGAACGTAAAAAGTTAAACTCTCAGATGGTCAGTAGCATTCAAACGTTAAGAAATTTTGTTCTATCGTAACAGAATGAGTTTGAATGTTTAGGTATATACGTTTGAACATAATAGTTTTCATTCGAACGTATTTATCACACGTCTATGTAATTATGTTCTAACCTTGATTCAAATGCAAAGCTATGTTCAAACGATCTTTGTTTACATTCAAACGTACTGATCAGAACTAATAATTTCATAAAATTAAAAAGCATACAAATTATATCATATTACACCACAAATAGTATCATTTGTTGAAAATGTTTTAGAGAGTTGCCAAATTAGAGGACAAAAGTTTTCTTCTTCTTTCCTCACCCACCGTAATCCATCTGGACCTGCATCTCCATTTGCACTTGTTCTTGAACTTCATGGCATCTTCTTTCCTCTTGGTCTCTTTTTTGCTCCTACAAATGCGTCTCTAAATCGGACTATCGAAATAAGAGAGCCTCCAATTCTTGTTGTCTCGACTTCATCTACTCAATTTCTTGGCATGCGGCGTCCAAATCCTTGATAAGATTATTAACTTCTGAAGTCGAAGCTGTCGTGATGAACCGACAAGTTGCGTAGATAAGTCGATGTCACTAGTAGAAGATTCCTTGATGGCTAACTGCAGCTCAATCATTCTTTCCTACAATAATTATGAAGAAAACATTCAATAAATAACATATTAAAAGAATAGTAAGAAAACATAATATCCATTCACATGTTGGCATAATCTATTCACACAAAATGACCTCACTTACACAATTATATCTAGCAACAGGATCAATCCACTCGCTGTGCTCGTCTGTGTGAGTCGCAGCATAGACATGAATGTGGGAGAAATTTTCAAGATCATCGCATTTCTAACAAAGCCACAGTAGCAATTTTAAAAAATCATATTAGTACTTAAATATTGAATATGATAAAAATGACTAATTTTACTAAGTAATTATCATTTTATTGGCAAAGCGTTGGAATGACCATGAACCATCGCGATGGTGGATTGTCAAAGATGTTCTATTCTGTGCATTGATAGAACTTAAGTTCTACAAAAAAATTAACAATGTTAAATATAATCTATGAAACCAATATAGATATAAGAGTAATGCTACATACAGTCACTTTTGCGTACTCTTTGTGCACTCCACTGATATAATTGGCTGCATCAATTGTTTTTAATACACAATGAATCACATCAGTGAAATGCACAAAAGAGTACGCAAAAGTGTTTGCACATAGAATTTTTTGAAATAAGTAATAGGGGAAAAATCTAGAATACTTGATAATCTAGGCTTGCGCAAAGATCACAACACTTCCTACAATCGTCTAACTTCATTTTTTTTAAAGGGGACTGAGCAGCCTCTTCCAACACCTCAAATCGTCCCTTGAGATGCCAAAATAATGTAGCCATCAACTTATTCACAATTCGTACTTCCTTGCTATGGCCAAAATTTAGGTCAAATTCATCCTAAGAAATGAATTGCATCAAAAATATTATATTAAAACATCTGTAAACAACTAAGGTATAGAAACTCACCAGTACATGACTCCAAATGTGATCCTTAACCTCATTCGAAACATCTCGCCAAGACCACACATAAAATGGTGCATAAGCTTGGACTAGCATTCCAAAATAGGAGGAAAGCGGTGCCTCACTATCATCCACACCCTTAGAGGAGTTATTAGGGATGTTGACCTTGATTTTCCCATACCTTCTATTTTTTTCAGAGCCAAGCCACGTGTTAAGCCAAGAGTGTGATGTGACAAGGTATCAGCAAATATATTTAAAATTATTAAAACCAATCTTTCCAAGTATTCAAATATAATTAAATATCAACAAGAATTTTCTTTTTGGTAGGTGTGGATTTGCCATCTACCTATTGTGTATCAACTTGATCAGGAGCAGAGTCCTTAGTTAGGGAGTCCTTAGCTGGTTCAGGACTTGGCAGAGGAGGAACATCTCTTCGTTGTCATTTTGGTGGAATCCTTAAAAAGCATTATTATTTTCAATAAACTAGCTTAGAAATAATTATGACAAATATAATAGCCTAATCAATGCAAATAAAACATTTAGTACTTTTATTCTTCATCTCCAGATATATTTTCCACGCTTGTTTCAACATCTCCATCAATAACATCTTCGTAATCTCCTTCCTCATCATCATCTTCTTCTTCATTTTTTTCATCGACTTCTTCTTCTTCTACATAAGGAGACTAGTTCAAGTGCACCAAGGTCAACAAATAAATTAATACCCTCTCCATCTTCCTAGTAGACCTTTATAATCAGAGTGTCATCTTCATCTCTAGTATGATCTCCACTATGATCGCAATCCACTACCAATCCTGCATCATAAATATTCCAAGGAACAAATTTCTATACCACTCACCATGTTATCTCTCTACTAGCTTCATCGGCCCCCTTCATTCGGTCAATCAAGTAATAGACTTCGGTCGCTTGAAAAGCCAATATGAATGGATCATCTAAGTACCAATATGTTAATCTACATTCGAATTTATTGTTACATTTGAACATTTCTACACTAGAATGTTTGAATGTAATGTTTTCCTGGCCATTTGAGTCCTAACGTTTGAACATATTCCTGGATAAATTCAAATGTTTTTCCATTTGACTCCTCATGTTCAAACGTTTGTCCATTTGACTTCTAACATGTGATCATTTTTCCATTTGACTCATAACGTTTGAACGTTCTAAACTACACATTCGAATGTTATTCTGTTACATTTAAATGTTAAGTTATACGTTCGAATGTATTTCATAAATTTGTTTCATATATCTATACACAGTTATTTTTTATTTTTGTTATTCTGAGGTTCATGTTTGTTTCGAAAGGATGGACCAACATCTGTGCACATAGGGGGAGTATATAGCCCTCCATGGTCTCAGAGTTTTATAAGGAGATATCGTTCATGCCTTAAGATGCATCATCTCACATCATGACTGTATGCGATGTTCAATTTGAGGTTTCAGCAAATGTCATCACCTAGCTACTCGGGCTGCATCGTGTATCTGAGGCATTGAGTACATTGGATGCTCAAGCTAACGGCACACCAAATGTAGGCCCATTTACATCATCTACTAGCCTAGTCGAGTCTACGGCCAGAGATGTTAACCAGTCACAGAGAGAGGATACTGATGAGAGTCAGGAAGTTGGTCGCGATGAGGATTTCTTCATCCTCACTACGAGATATCACACAACGTTCGATAGGAAGAACACATTCTCCAAGACATTCCTAATCGCATCTTCCTGTATGTTGCATCTCATAGTTGCAACAAACATGCATCATATGTAACATAAGGCCACCTTCAATCAAAATCAAGCAAAGTTCCTCATACGACTAACACGTGGAGAGCCAATCGACTTGCCACTACGAATATTTGAGAGGATCTGTTACGAGGCCAGTATCATCTCTATTGACAACGTACCATATGCAGTGATCATTACTAAGCTATTATTGGACTAGAGAGTGCGATCCCAGGCAGAGGATTGGTTGATTGAGCAGATGAACCCCCTAGGGGACGTGCTCGGCTTGAGCCTATGCCTACACCAGATCTTGTTCCTTCGACCCAGCTTGATGCCAGTGTTGCTTACACGAGTCAATAGTCAATGGGTATATCTGTAGGGGATGTGCCCGCTACTTGGCTTAATGCACGCCTCGCTTGGGTTGATGCGATGGCCTTAGATATTATTGCGCATATCTGAGACCATCGTTTAGATATCCTAAAAGAAAAGGTCAACACATTGACTGAGGAATTTCATACTTATGTAAACAACTTGTTCTGAGTTTTTTTGCACTTTTCTTGTGGTTTTTATTAATATTTTGCTATTTTTTTATACTTTATCTAATGAACAATATCATTTAATATATATAGTGTTTTTATATTTCAATTGTCATTCTTTTTTAATTTGAAATTATATTTTTAATTTTAAACTTTATGTAATGAACAATATCTAGTGTAATGAACACAAAAATTTCCTTTTTTTAATTAATAATGAATAAAAATTTTTAGTTATCTAGTGTAACTTTATGTAATGAATAAATTTTTTATTCATATTTTACAATTTTTTATACTTTGTGGAACAAACAATATCATTTAATATATCTAGGGTTTTTGTATTTCAATTCTCAATCTTTTTTAATTTGAAATTACATTTTTAATTTAAAAACAGTTCACATTTGAATGTTAATGACGTTAATGACTATCATCCGAATGTCAAAACGAATAACTTACACGTTCGCCGTAAGTGGGCTTAATGTTCAAACGTACATGAACCATTCGGACAAAACATTTTATACGTTGGCATGTACCCATTCCAAAATGACATCGTATAAGTTATAATCGGACGAAACATTATCACAGTTCAAACGTATAACCATTTCTCGTCCACCTTTAGTGATAGTTTCATGAAATCGTCATAGAAACTGATTTTTAGTGACGGTTTTAGAACTGTCACAAATTCCAAACCAACACAAAAACTCATTTATGTTGTAATGGTTGTTCAGCTGTATGCAACTTGCTGTAATTCAACCTAGTATAAACATCATGTAATCCTTTATATATACTCAATGATAGCATGAGTCACAGTGGTATCACTTTTGAACCAATCATCTTTCTATTAATTTCATTCATTATATATCTACATATATCAGTCTTTCTGCTATTCTGAGAATTTTGGGCTTTTTGGTGTCCTGCTGACCATAAATTCCCAACGTCGAGCTTGAGTACTCGATCATCCACAACAAACCCAAACAGATTGGGAACACAAATCCAGACAAAATTATCATGTCTCTTGACAAATTAATCCCATTTAGCATATAACAAAATACAAATAGCAGTGCACACAAGTTTCATCAAAATTAAATTATTTTATTACCAAATAATGCCAAATGTTCCGAGACGTAGATGCTTAAGCCCATAAATTGACTTATTCAATATTCATCTTAGATCACGTATTTATCTTCTATAATGGGTTGCAGCATGCACACCATTAATTTCCTTCACCATCTTTAGATGCGTCGTCACAATCAGTACAAGGACATATAATATATTCATGTCCATGATGATCATTTCCTTTGTGCTAGATGCTTATCACAGATTTTCTTCTAGTATCCAATTAATTTAATCGTAGTGAAAACATTTTCCTTTTGGCTTGGACTTCTCTTCTACAGTAAACTCCTTGGCTATTTTTCTAGCTCTTTTGTGTTTCAATTCCGACATTCCAGATGACTCTCTTGAGCCATGTATAGCTAGGCACTTTGATTTTAACAATATTACCCTCTCATTAATTGGCATAGAAATTGTTTTGGACGTGTCCCACCACTACAAATGCAACTGTTCACTTGGACGAAGTAAAGAGACTCCGACGTGATATGCCTGGGAACACTCTGATGCTTAAGTCAGTAAAGTGTATCACACAAGTAATTCAGAAATTAAAGATAGATTACTGTCAAGGATTACCTGGTATATATAGATTTCCAGTTTAAACCAGATTAGTACTGCATTGGATCACCCCCACGTGATGCCTATCTTGTGTAGTGTTTACCGGTTTAGATCATCATTCAGTGACCAAAACAGCCACGTACATGCATGAAATTCTTATCTTCACATGAAAAGTGGCATATAGTCTGTTGAGCTCTGCTCGGCTTGAACTCTTTAATTTAATTCGATCAACAAAGAGCTTTTTATATTGGGCTTAATTACCAAATGGGCCCTTCAGCTACGCCGTGAATTCACTTGTTTCCAAGGCGTGGGGAATTTATGTAGACAAATTTTGCAAACACTTTTTCTATTTTTCAGCATGAACCATCTAATGGGCCCCCTTTTCATTTCAATCCCTTTTTAAGAAACCCCTAGCCCACCTACAAACCACTAAGTACCCCGCTATCCTTTCACATTTCCCTTTTTGCACCATTTCATATTTTCAAAAATTGAAGAGCCCTTAGAATTACTTTTCTGAGGGCTCTTCGATTTTCATGTGACGGTTACTTTTCTATTCCAGTGTCAGGTCATGATGCTTATGACTGCTACCATGTCATATTTGTCCCTTTTAAATACCCTTTTCCAAATCCCCTCTATTCTTCCTTTTACTCAGTTTCCCTCCTTGTGCCTTTTTTGCCTGTGCTTTCTCTTTGTTCTTGTTTCTTTTCACTTGCCCATTCTGTCTTCTTCATTTTCTTGTCATTATTCACCTCTAGTTCCGATGGCCAAATGCGGTGGCAGTTCTGCACAACCTTTCCAAGCATCAAACGTCCCAACCTTCAATAGGTATGGGTGATGTTCAGCCCTTAGATAGAAAATTTACCCAGCAACTCAGGATGAGTTTCCTATCCCTGAATAGGCAGTGCTGGATGTTCCCCCATTTGGGTATTGCGACGATGAAGATTTCGCAGGCAAGGTCACTCTGACCATGTCTTTACTAGCAAATGGGTTGGGACTCCCCTTCTATCACCCTCTTCGCGACATCTTGGAGTTACTCAATCCGGTGCCTGCACAACTCCATCCCTTCGCATTAAGGGCTTATCTTTGTACCTGCATAGTTTTTCGCATGGTCTTAGAGCTCCTTGGGGATCTTTACCCCGACCTGATTGCTCAGGAGTTTATTTGCTTTTAGAATGTAAGGTCAGCCAAAAGGGCAATGTCGCTAGCTTTTGTAAGAAATATAAAGGGCAGACTTTGGCTTGTTTTGAAACTTAACACTCTAATGCCAAAAACTGGATGAGTAGGTTTTTCTTTATCACTGGCTAGGGCTGAGAGTTTCCCGCCCTTGAAGCCCCTTTAAGAGATTTTCCAGTTAGGGTGATCTGGGTGCCCTTCCTGATGAGAAGAGTTTGTTAGTGACCATGGAACCTTTGTCAATTCGGTAGCTTGCCCGAATTGAAACCATCTGTTCATGGGCTGAGGCTCACCCTAACTATCTTTGGATCGATTTCCTACTAAAGCCCGCCCACATCGATCGATTCTTGATGTCTCCTAATTGCTCCCATGTTCAGGGGCATTCATTCTTGATTTTGGCTACAATTCCTTCTTCTACATTAGAGAAAACCTCAAAGAAAGATAAGAAGGATGGTCAAACCGTGCAAGAAAAGAAGGAAAAGAAGAAGTGGTCTAAAAAGAAAGAAGGCAAAGAGAAGAATGAAAAAAGGAGCAAGAAAGAGAGGGAAGAGAAGAAAGAAAGAGAAAAGAAAGAGAGGAAGGAGAAAGAAAAAAGAGGAGAAAAGGCTCACTCCGAGAATACCACTCCCCCTATGCCAAAACAAAAGAAAACTCTGGAGCCCTCAAAGGGAGACCATGTCCAAGCACCCACCCTGCCAATCACAATTGCACTCCCTATGCCTGGCAGTTCCCCTACGTGGCTACATTCCCTTGGCCTGCAAGATGCTGAGGGTTTTGCTAGCTTGGCCCTCTCAGATCTAGCCACCACCTTCTAGCTTGAGCCCCCCTAGTAGGCGCTCACACTAGCATCCAACCCTATATTTGAATTTCCTATTTTTGAAGATCTGGTATGGGTGGGTGAGCTAGACACTAAAGTTGCAGCCACCCTCAACTTGGACCCTGTCATGGAAGAAGGGGTTTGTCCACCTATGGCAGGAGGTCTTGTTCCTTTCCTTGCTACGGGTGTACATGAAGAGACAACAGGTGTTCTTCCCGCTGATGGGTTGGACAAAGCTTCCACCTGCACAGAAGAATTGGGTGGTAGGGCTGAAGACCTGGGCCCGTTGTTGGGGGCATGTCCTCGCGACACGAGGAAGTCTACGATGAGGTGCGGGCCAACTACCCCCTCCTAGAGACCCCGTTGGTCACTATCTAGTGGGGCATTACCCCTTCGTTGAATGGAAGTAGCGATTGCCTCTCCCTTCCTCCTCTCTTTGCTCCATCCTTTGGTGGAGACACTGAATCCCTCATTCTTGAGGGCTTGGGCAGCTCATTGGGAGAAGATGCCTGCCTCTCCCTTCCTCCTCTCTTCACTCCATCCTTTGGTGGAGACATTGAATCCCTCATTCTTGAGGGCTTGGGCAACTCATTGGGAGAAGATGCTTGCCTAATTGAGGCTGACTTGGCCTATACCAGGACCCCCCTTCCATCTACAAGCCTTGGAGGTCCCCCAGAAAGAGTGCGGATTCAACACCAAGCCTCGAAAAGGTTTCTTTGCCAGGGGGTGTTCCTAGCCCCAAGGAGATCTTTGGCAGAGAGGCCAATGGTGGTGCCTCCTATTCTTCTGCTAATGCCCAAGCTGAAGCCACTACCCAGATGGCTAGCCATCCAAAGGACTGGCTTTTAGAGGTATCATCATCATGCAACTTGATTTCCTTCTTTATGTGCTCACATTTAGTTTCTTACTCGAGTGCCATTTTTTTTTTGTAGGGCATTAATGACCTGGCAGCATCGATTATGGTGGATCGGGCCCATCTAGAGAAGGAGGTCAGAGAGCGCTGAAGGCTGTGCTATGTTGCCAAGCTAGCCTTTGAGAAGTGATGGGTGGACAGGACGAAGCTGGAAACTTTGGCAGAGAAGAAGAAGGAGTTGGAGATATTGCTAGAATAGTCAAAGGCTACTCCCACTCCTTCATGGCAATTTGGAGATTCTTGAACACAAAGTCTTTCAGCTTCGTGATGCTGTGCGTTGTGCCCAAGAGGCGAAGATCAGGGATGACTTTTCCCTAAGGCTTCTTCAGTCAAAAAGGGACTCTGCAAAGTCCCACCTTTTGATGCTCGAAAAGGCTTCGATTCGAACTTGGCCTGCCATAATTCTAGGCTTCTTGCCCGTAGCAGGGAGTGAGACTCGACTCATGAGGAACTGACTTGTTTGCAGGAACACAATCATGGGCTAGCACAGGAGTTGGCAGCCATCGTGGAGAAGACCGGCCTTTTCGCCCTTGACCTTTCTGTGGCACAAGGGGCCTTCAAAAAACTCTGAGAACACCAGCAACAATAAAAGGACAGCTGTAAGAACTCAAACAAGGAGCTTAGGAAGTCAAATTTGGCTTTCCTTGCTAAGGACCAATAGCTAACTGAGAAGAGGAATGAGCTAGCTATTACTCAGGCAGAGATTGCATGCCTGCGTGGCCAGTTAGCTCTCACCCCTGCTACTAGGGATTGTGCCTTTGCTTATGACTATGGTGATGGCATCTTGAGGATCAGGTGTCGCCTTCTGACCAACCCTACTACAAACCTTGTGGTTCTAGACCGGGGCTTATTCTTCCTTAAAGTAGCTACTAATAATCTAGTCGACACCTTTGGGCGGGAAGAGATGCCTGATGCTTTCATAGGCGTACATCCACTGCTGCTGCCAGATGGGAACGCCGCCACCTAGCTTCCTGGCCCCTTCTTTTTGTTTCTTGAATAGTTTTGTATTTTGTACACATTATACTTACTCGTTGTATGTTATACCTTTTGTACTGACATTTTTGTTAATAATAAACTTTGGTTTACTCTAAAGCTTGCAATGATGAATATCTGTTGACTTTTCTGCTGCATGTCTTTGGCCCTTGGCCTTCTATTTTATTTGGATTGCTTACTTTCGGCCTTCGGTTTAACAAGCCACTAAGGCTCGTGATAGGTATTTAGGGGTGGTATGGTCTAATGACCTCTATGCCCCTTTATTTTGCACTACAAGC
The DNA here is from genome assembly GCF_018687715.1 of Carya illinoinensis. Classification (NCBI taxonomy): domain Eukaryota; kingdom Viridiplantae; phylum Streptophyta; class Magnoliopsida; order Fagales; family Juglandaceae; genus Carya; species Carya illinoinensis. The sequence continues at coordinate 20,499,249 of NC_056761.1, forward strand.
TACTAAGGCTTGTCATAGGTATTTGGGGGTGGTGTGGTCTCATGACCTCCACACCCCTTTACATGGCACCATGAGCTAGTAAGGCTTGTCATAGGTGTTTGGGGGTGGTGTGGTCTAATGACCTCCATGTCCTTTTACATAGCACCGTAAGCTGCTAAGACTTGTCATAGGTGTTTAGGGGTGGCTTGGTCTAATGACCTCCGTACCTTTTAGCACTGCAAGCTGCTAAGGCTTGTCATTGGTGCTTATGGGTGGCGTGGTCTAAGGACCTCCATGCCCTTTTACATGGCACCGCAAGCTGCTAGGTTTTGTACAAATGCCTACCTTCAAAGTGCTTATTTTTACCAGAAAATAACCATCGAAATAGAGTGCGACAGGATTTAATTAGTGATAAGCAGATGCAAATGCTCCTGCAAACATGAATGTAAATGTAATAATGTGAATATGGAAGAAATGAAATCAATGTAATTGAAACCGCTATAAATGCTACTGAGAAAATTTCCTAAAGTACTCTGTGCTCCACGAGTGTGATAGTTCCTTACTCTGGCTGCCTTTCAAATGGTACCCCAGGTCTATTGTTTGCTACCACCAAGTAAGGCCCTTCCCACTAGGGCCCCATTTTCCCTTCATCTTGGGTAGTCACCCTGCTTTTCTTCAAGACCAGATCTCGTACCTTGAAAGTCCTGGGCCTTACACTTTTGTTGAGGTATTTCTTGGCTTTAGCCTTTTCTTGCAACATTTTGGCTTCCGCTATTTCTCTTTCTTCCTCCAATAAATCTAGGTACTCCTTCATCTTCTTATCATTTTGGCTAGCTGAGAAGTAGCTCGTTTGGTAACTTGGGAGCCCTACTTAGACTGTGGGAACTGCCTCATACCCATACACCAATGTGAATAGGGATTCCTTTATTGGAGGCTTTATCGATGTTCTATATGCTGAAAGTACCCCTAGCAGCTCTTCTGCCAACTCTCCTTTTTTCTCTACAACCCTCTTCTTTAGGATTGAGAGTAATGCTTTGTTTGTTGCTTCTGCTTGCCTGTTTGCTTGCAGGTGGCCTGGTGAGGAGTACTTCGCTTTAATCTTCAACTTCACACATCATTCTCTATAACGGTCAGAGTCAAACTGGCATCCATTGTCTATCACTAGGCTTTGTGGGATTCCGAATCCCAAATAAAGTTTTCCATAAAAGCCTGGTCACAGTCTTGCTTGTCACGGTTGCCAGTGGTTCTGCCTCTACCCACTTCATGAAGTAATCTACAACGACAATCATGAACTTTACTCCATCACTCCCTAGTGGGAAAGGTCCAACTAGATCCATGCCTTATTGGACAAGAGGCCACGGTGCTGTCATAGATGTTAACTCTGCTAGAGGGGCGTGCGGTACTGTTGCATATGTCTGGCACTTGACGCACCTCTTAGTGAATTCTTGAGCATCCCTTAATGCATTGGGCCAGTACTATCCTGCCCTTACCGCTTTTCTGGCTAAGGTCCTTCAACCAAAATAGTTCCTGCATATTCCTCCATGTTTTTTAGCTAAGACATATTGCGCCTCCTGCAGTGAAATACATTGCAGTAACGGGGTTGAGAAACCCCTTTTATAAAGGACTCCATCGATGAGCATGAACCTTGCCACCTTTCTCCTTATCCTCTTTGCCTCCTTCTTTTTCTTTAGTAACTTTCCCTCATCTAGGTACTTGACCACACCGTTCACCTATTCTGGGATATTGGAGCCCAAGGTGCCAACTTCTCTCCCAATGGACGAGACCTCAACAATTCTTCTTTCAACTTTCCATAGGAGAGGCGCCTCCTCCATTCCTGTTGCAGTTCGCACCAACTTATCCACTACTTCATTATCCGCCCTTGGAATCTGAGTTATATTGAAATACAAGAAAAGATTGTGTGCCTCCCAGACTCGTGCTAAATATTTTTTTGACTTCTCCCCCTTCATAGGGAGTCTATTTTGCCTCTATCTCAGTTGCCCCTATCTTGGCGGCTATAGAAAGCCCTGCCACAAGTGCTTCATATTCAGTTTCATTGTTGATTACCTTGAATGTTAACATTGCCATGTAGTATCTCTCTTTATTGTCGAGGCTCAACAAATGCATTCCCAGGCCTCCGCCCACCCGACAGGATGAGCCATATATGAAAAGTACCCATGGCTTTCCCGTTGGAGCTACTGTGTCTTCTTGGGGAAAACCTGAGAACTCTACCAAAAAATCTACCTATGCTTGTCCGTTATTGCCTTCCTTGAAATGTATTCTAAATCAAACTCACTTAGTTTAATTGACCACCCTACCAACCTTCCTAAGCTGTTAGGTTTTCTTAGGGTTTTTGCTAACGGGCTCTTCGTAAGCACCCTTATCATGTGGGCTTGAAAGTATGGGTGGACTTTTCTAGCTCAATTATTATACCTCACTTCTACTTCTCTAAGAGTGACTTATGTAATACACAGGATGCTAGGCGGCCCCCTCCTCCTTTACTAGGATGGCAGACATCGTATATGAGGAAACTGCTAGGTATGCACAAAGTACATCACCTTTCTCCGGCTGGTTTAGGAGTGGCAGGCTAGCTAGTTATTGCTTCAATTTCTCAAAGGCCTCATCACACTCTTCATTCCAAGGGTGCATCTTGCGCAGTACTTAGAAAAAGGGGAGGCATTTGTCTATCGACATAGCTATGAATCTACCTAGGGCGACTACCTTGCCAGCCAACCGCTGAGTTTCATTCAGATTTCTTAGTGGCTTTATGTTGAGTATGGCCTCTATCTTCTTTAGAGAGGCCTCAATTCCTCTTTCAGATATGATAAATCTCAAGAACTTTCCTAACTCAACCTCGAAAGCACATTTTGCAGGGTTCAGCCTCATTCTATAATGGTGTAAGAACCCAAACACCACTCGCAGGTCGTCAAGGTGCTTGGCGGGTTCCTTACTCTTTACCAACAGGTCATCTACGTACACCGCCATAGACTTCCCAATTTTCTCCTTAAAAAAGCAATTAACCAACCTTTGGTAGTTTGCTCCTGCATTCTTCAATCCAAATGGCATAACCTGGTAGCAATATAGCTCAAGATCTGCTATGAACGAGGTCTTCTCCTCATCTGCTATGTGCATTCGTATTTGGTCATCACCTAGGTAGGCATCCATGAAACTCAGCATATGGTGTCCTGCTGTTGCATCCACGATAACATTGATGTGTCATAAAGGAAAATTGTCCTTTAGACAAGCTTTATTCTAGTTGGTGAAATCCACGCACATTCTCCACTTTCCATTTGCCATTTTTACTAAGACAATGTTGGATAACCATTCCGGATAATGAGCTTCCTTGATGAATCCAGCAGCGAGTAGTCTCTTTACTTCCTCATTAATGGCAGCATACTTCTCCTTGTTGAACGACCTTCTTTTCTGGCGCATTATCTTATGCTCGAGATCCACGCACAAGCAGTATTCAATGATGTTGTTATCTACGCCAAGCATCTCCTTGCGACTCCACGCAAACACATCCATGTGCTCTATTAACAGCTGCTTCAGGGCTTCTTTATCCTTTGGCGGGACTTGGTTCCCAATATGTGTGGTAGTTTCAAGGTGGTCTGAATATAATGTCACAAGTTCCAGTGTTCATTGGCTTTTGCATATTGTTGACTTTGCTCGTCCCTGACTTCCATGCCCTTTTCTAAAGTCACCACCAAAGGTGGTGGAAGGGGCAGTGCTAGTGCTTCATTTTGTTATGCTACGACACAAAATTCGCTTCGTCCATTTCTTTATTCCTGTCCATAACATTCTCGTGCTAGATCTTGTTCACCTCATGACTCCCCCACCCCGCTATCAGTTGGGAACTTCATCTTGAGGTGGTATGTGGACGTCATCGCCTAGAGATGGTTGAGCATTGGTCTTCCCAATATTGCATTGTAGGAAGATGGAGTTTTCATAGCCAAGAAGTCGGTCATGGTGGTGGCTATCTACGTACCAATTCTGACTGTTAGTAGGAGGGTGATAGCCCTAATAGGCTATATCGTACCTCCATAGAAACCCTTGAGTGGTGTTGGGGAGGACCTTAGTTTATTGGCGTTGATACCCATTTTGGCAAATGCTTCCCAGAATAGTATATTTGTAGAGCTTCCGTTGTTGATTAGTATCCGCATGGTCCTATAGTTAGCTATTACAAGGGTGTCCACCAAAGCATTATTGTGTAGATACAACACTCCCTTCCGATCCTTCTCCTCGAAAGATATTGTCATCTAGTTACTAAGCTTTTGGTGCTTAGGGGCTCTATCAGTCACATATACATTTTCATATCTTGCCCTTCGTGCATACGCCTTCTAGCTAAATGTGGACACACCCCATCAAACAAAGCCCCCTGCTATTGTCTAAATTTCTCCTATGGGCGCCTTGTTCCTATCACCTTTTGGAGGCACCTTGTCCCTATCGTTTTGGCGACCATCAACTCAATGCAGTCGCCATTGCTCAAGAGTATTGCTCCTCCTGGCACCTTTTGAGTTTTGAGCATTCTATAAACATTCGTTCCAATTCTCCCATTCTTGCTAGTTTGGTTACTCTCTTCTTCATGACCGTGCAGTCCTCAGTCCAGTGCTGTCTATCTGATGGTACTTGCAGTAGCGATTGTCTATCTTAAGTTGATGTTGTTTCTTGATGTCCTTCTCTTCTTCCCATATGCTCAAATTACTATGTATCAATCTGGGATTGTGGTCTGGCTGCCTTTCTTTCCTTCTTCCTTGCCGATTCACACCAGTTTTTTTGTCAACCTACCCACTCCTCCATTCGACCTTGTCATCCTCCTTTTGAGGATCCATCAAAGCCTGTAGTGTATCTTCAATCTTAACAAAATCATCCACCCTATCCAAGAACTCCCCTGAGGACGGAAGGAGTCTTTTTGGCCAGCTCTGCCAAAAAAGGACTTCATGGCCATATTTCTTCCAAGAGGGCAGCAAGGGTAATCTTTTCATCCTGGTCGTCTATTGTTAACTCTCTTTGTTGAAGCGGGTAAGGTAGGTCATCAAATTTTCATCTTCTTTTTGTTTGACTGTTAGCAGGTAAGCGGCTGGGTGCTCATGCCTCCTGCTTGGCATTAACTAGGTTAGGAATTGTTCTTCAAAATTGTTTATTGAGCTTGGCTTAAGAGTCCCAAACCACCTTCTTGTTGTTCCCCTTAGGGCCAAAGGAAAAGGTCAACATGCAATCTCCCCTGAAAAACCATGGAGCGTGATGTGGGCCTTTAAGTTCTCTAGATGGTCTACTGGATCTACAAGTCTATTTGGGGTACCTTGAACTTTGGCAGGAGCAGCATGGCCATAATCTGCTCGCTATATGGCAGATCAGTTTGGTTTAACAAGCATTCCATTGAGGAATATCCCCCCATCCTCCTCTCCATTTCCTTATACTTTCCCACCAGTTCTTTCAATTCATGATGCATCTTTTTCTTCTCCGCCCTTCCTAGGCTTGACTCTGCATTGCATTGCGCCTCCCCCTCACCTTGTTCACTGTGACAGAGTATAGCGCCGTTGTGACTAGGTATTGTTGTGTCGTTAGATTCAGCACTCTTTTGCCGCAAGTCATCATTTTCTTTCTTCAGAATTTTCATGGCCTCCAACTCTTTATTTAGCTTTTCTTCAGTTGTTGCTAGTCATGCTTCCATGGTTGTTGGCAATGTATCCATCTCTCGGTTTGCTAAGGAATGGGTTATAGTCGACATGTGAGAACCACATTGGTTTGTAATGAGAAACCAGATTCAGATCACATAGATGGCGCCACTGTTTTGGACTTGTCCCACCACCACAAATGCAACCGTTCACCTACACGATGTAAAGAGACTCCGGTGTGATATGCCTGGGAACACTCCAATGCTTAAGTCAATAAAGTATATCACACAAGTAATTTAGAATTCAAAGATAGATTACTATCAAGGATTACTTAGTATATATAGATTTCCAGTTTAAACCAGATTAGTATTGTATTGGATCACCCCATGTGACACCTATCTTTTGCAATGTTTATTGGTTTAGATCATCATTCAATAACTGAAATAGCCATGTACATGCATGAAATTCTTATCTTCCCATGAAAGATGGCGAGTAGTGTGTTGAGCTCTGCTGAGCTTGGACTCTTTAATTTAATTTGGTCAACATAGAGCTTTTTGTATGACTTAAATACCAAATGGACCCTCCATAAATCTATAAATATTTTTATTCCTATTGTAAATTCAGTCTAAATTAATTGAGTAACACTATAGGTACGTGATTGGAGAATAAGGTACATACACGAGATCCAACATATATCTCAGCTTTTGGAGTTTCTACTTTATTCACACTCATTTTACTTCCGACCATTGTAATTGTGGTATTTCTTTACAAATTATTTTAGTTTTACATAACTACTCTTCATTTAAAATAAATTTGTAAAAGAGTTGTAAATTTCTCATTTTTCCTATTTTAAATATTATAATATCATTTTTTAAATACAAGTTAGAGGGCATGTTGTGATCAAACACTCCTTTTTCTTTCAATTGATCACATGTCTCCGCTACACCTTTTAAATCTTGTATCTTTGTTTTTAAATTTAGCAAATGATTTTTAAATTGAGCCAAGTGTTGTAAGATTGTTTTAAAAAACCATTTTATTTAAATGATTTTGAAATAAAAGAATATTATTTAATATTCATCATTTTTGTTTTAGGTTAAAAACTCTGGGAATTTAGATGGTTTTATATCCTTAGAAATAGTTATATATTAAGTATCATCATTTTATTTTATGATGAGGATTATTATTTTTAGATCAAGAATAAAAGAAAAACAAATTTGGTTTAGTGTATTTCCCATGCAATTATTTCTACTTTTTATTTTCTATTAATCTTTTATTTCAATTGAATTTATCTCTTCCATCGGATTTAAATCAACCCCAAACGAATGGTTAGGATCAGTTTTCCCAAAAAAAGCCTAATTCCCCACCTCATGTATTGTTCATTTAATAAAAAGGGGGGGGGGGGGTGATGCCCCCAACTCCCATGTACGGAAATGCAGGAATCGAGACGTTGAAATGATGATAACACGGATCACATACCTCAACGACAAGTGCTAAGTGTGTGCATATGCAACACATGTAAGACTAAAGTTGCAACGGTTAAGCTAAAGTCAACCAACTAAGTACCAAAATTTTTAAATACAATTTCACTTAAATATAAGTATTTCAAAAGTAACACAATTATCTGATGAAAATATAAATAAACCAAAAAATAATGTCCAAAAGCGAGAGCCAAGTCCCATCCCACGAGAAAGTAATCCCGGATCACTCCTCCGGCGGAGCTGCATCCCCAAGCTGAACCTCTTCATCACCTACATCAAAATCTATGGTACCATAGGTAAGTAATAGACCAAACAACCCAAGAGATAAAAATACATTCATGCAACAACAAATATGCATGGACATGATGCAATATGCATGAGACCTGAAACTCATTTTCCTAGAAAATTATTATTTTTCAACCTATGCCAAAATCCTATTTTGGCCCAAAAAACATATCCATTAAAACATATCCATCATTTTTTCAGAAAATGGTCCACACGACTCCTCTTACCAAAGCTCTGGGAAAATTGCCCATTATCCAATTAAACTGTATGCACCATGATCTTCCCTCGGGACCATCAGCACACCCTAGCTCCCTTTGCCATACCACGAGTAAAGAGCGTGCATGTGATGTAATAGCCCGCTAGAAATTCAATGGTAGAATTTCTATAGACTTTAGGAATCTCGTGAAAACTCCATAAGTTTTTACAAATCGACTAATTGCAAAGGTTTTAGCCTGTCAATATAGTCAGTGTTATCACTCACTATGGTGCCAGAAATGCGTTTTTAATTGTTTGAGATAGTTAGAAGTGTCAAAATGCGTTATAGTCTGCGCCACTAGACTCAGTTGAATATTTAGGATTTTATGTTACAATAACCCATTTTCATAATTTCGGACGAAATGGCTATTCGAAATTGTGAATTTATTTTTAGGAGCACTTCGTGGTTGAGTTTTGGTAAACGATTTTCACTATAGGTTAATACAAATATTTAGGATTTTTTCAGCACTAAGTTTATTATGCTTTTTTTGGAATGAATAGTAACCTCGATAAGCGTACTAAGTGCAGTATTTTCAAAATCATAGTGTGGAATGTCCAAATTAGGTTAGAGAAGTTTTATTTGGACACTTGACAAAATCTTAGCCACACATAGTGAATAGTATTAGACACTTGGCACAAAGAGAAACCATTAGATGGATTTGTGAAGGAAATCAAGGTGTGAGATCATGCCACCTAAGCAAAACGTTTTTCATCTGATCAACCAAATTGAGCCAGATCAAAGGGGGTTTCAACCCTAATGAAACCATAAATGGTTGAAAACCAATTGAAACCCCAAAAGCTTGGTTGAAACTGAAACCCTACACAGTTTCCCCAAACCCTAAAGTTGGCCTTCAAACCCTTTTTGATCCAATTTCTAGCATTGTGTTTAATCACTTGATTAAATCACTTCTACATGCTATTGATTTCTCAAATCCTTGTTATGACATCTTTATCCAACTTTTTAAACCTTGAAAATTTGATTGGGCCAAGAAAAATTGGATTTGGGCTTGATAGCATCTCAAACCCTAACCAAACCCCATTTAAACCCCAAATTGAAGCCCACTTGGTTGAGGCCCACCAAGACCCACGAATTTGGCCACCTTGGCAAAGATTCTTGAAGAAGTTTCCTCTCCCACATGGTAGATCATTCACTACCCTTGCCTGCACCCAATAGTGCCTTGATGAGATGGAGAAACCCACCCCATCAACCCCCATACCTCATAGCTTCTGCAGGCTGTCCTTTGCCCCCCACTATTCTCCACTTTATGTCACATAGCCACCTCCAATCAAGATCATTCAGGTCCATATCTTCCCCCTACAGAAGCCTTCAGCCGTGCAAGACACACTTTCTTCCCTTTCATCACTTCTTTACCCCATTCTTAGAGAGAAACTCAAAAGAGCTCTCTTGGGCAGATTTATGGGTCTTTTTGCGTGGAGCTTTTAGACCCTTTGTAAGTATTTTCACACGATTACTCCTTCATAAATTTTTTTTTCTTTGAGTCTAGTTTCCATAGATATATTATTCGTATCATTACATGGTCATTTGGTTGGTCAAAAGTATTTTTAACCATGTAAAGGTCATTCTGGGCGTGAAACTGGAGAGTATGTTATGTTTTGGAATTTTTGACCAAGCTAATGGACATATCTTGGTCCGAGACTTTTATGGAGTGTTGTTAGCATGTTTTTAAGAGTGTTCATTGAAGTTTTGTTACATGAATGAAGTTTTGATGATAGATTTTCTTAGATCTAGAAACTTAAAACTGGAAGTGAAAAAACAGTTTTTATTTGGAGAAAGTTTGAATATTTCGTGGTTTGATCTCACTCTAATGGCTTTGATATTTTTATATGATGATCCTAAGTCTCTTATTTTCATGTTAGGATGTTATTTTGAAGATATTTAGCATTAGTTTCAAAGATATAATTTTTCTATGCAAGAGACTTTTGTTTAGGCCTAAGATTTGATGTTTTTGGGTTAGATCCATGTTTTATTGAGTTTTAGCCATGTGATTTTAAGTTTGATGGTTAGATATTATTTAGGACACATTTTAAAACCATATGATGCTTTATTTCAAGGATCTCACCTTTTTAAGCCATTGATCAAGAGATTTATCAAAGTTAGTTGAGGAAAAACTTTCTGTTTTTGGACTAAGTGTACAACCAAAAACTCCAAGTGTTATTTTGTGACTTTGGTGACTTTATTTCGATGATTTAAAGCATGGTTGATCTTAAGATGATGTTATGAATATGTTAGAAGTAAGATTTGATTTTTTTGAAATTCCTAGAGATGTTTTGATTTAGGATCAAAGCTTATGACTCAAGTGTTTGGATCTTTTTACAATAAGTTTGGTGTTGATTATTAGCTTTTTCTAAATGGATGTTTTAAGTATGATTTTAAATTTATAATAGGAAGATCTTTGTTGCAAAATTTTGGTTTAAACCTGAGTTTTGAACTTGGAAGGAATTGCAACAAAAATCAAGAGAAATGGCCTATGGATGTTTTGGTCATAGTGTGTTTTCCATAGTTGTGTTTGTTTTAAATTTTTCTGAGTTGATATATGAGTTTAGAACAAAATTTACATGAGGAATGTAAAGTTTGAAAATATTTTTGGAGTCAGGATGTGAAATCCTTAAGTTAGGGGTAAAATGGTCATTTTCTCACGTGTAGAGGGTAAAATGGTAATTTTACTCTAAGTTAGCTTGTTTTCATGCTTCCAATTGTTAGTAATTAAATTTCTAACTTTTAGAATACCCTCTTACAGTTCCTCATGTTTCGCACTTTATTTTCATAGAACGCGACAAAAGACGTAAGTTAGCTTCTAACTTACTATCAGTTTACTGCGTATATATGATGGGTAAGAGAACTAAAATTTATGTATTCATGTTATCATATATGCCATGCCATGCCACGCCACATCATTACATGTTTATCTATTATGCATGATTTATTTTGTCACGAATATTTATCCGTTACACAATCTATTATGTCACGTTTTGCTATATGTTATAAGCATGCCAAGTTAAGTATGTCACATGTTATGTGTATGTCATATCATGTAATATTCACCATTGCAAGTATGTCATGTTAAGTTTATGTTAAGTCAAGTTTTAGATCACGTTCATGCTAAGTTATTCATGTCAATCACGACCCTAAGTACTAGGATGGGGTAATATCCTAGTGGAACTCCTTTGTTCATGCTGGAGTGTCTAAATAGGTATGAAATTCCCTGGGTTGACGAAGTACAGTCAACATGTTGTGAATGGGGCCTAATTAACTAGTCACCGGAGCGTGCCAGGCACTAACGCCGATGGTGTCATATTTTATTTTACGTGTGTTCATAGCAAGTGTGGCACAAACAATTCATGGGGCCACAACAACTGTGGAGAATGAAGTATGGGGCCACAACAACTATGGAGCATACACTATGTGAGATACAGCAATTGTGACACGTAGAATACGTGGGGCCATAACAACTGTGGAGTACGTATTAATGCACTCACAGCTGGTGTAGATACCTGTGTTGTGATGCAATAATCGGCAAGGACACACAACTCAAGGGGACCCGTGTAGCACCTATATGGTCACGTTATTAATTAAGTTAATTGAACAAGAGTCCAAGTTTATGTCAAGGAGTTAAGAATAAGCAATCATGGTGACCCCATGAGATAAGAATAAGCAATCATAGTGACCCTATGAGATAAGACTAAGTTTCAGATCAAGTTCATGTTATGTTATGTTATGTTTACATACATGTTATGTTCATGTTCACGTTAAGTTTCAAGTTCATGTTCATATCATGTTATGTTATGTTCATGTTCATGTTATGTTTCAAGTTCACGTTCATGTCATGTTATATTCACGTACATGTTATGTTCATGTTCATGTTCATGTTATGTTATGTTCATGTTTACATTATGCTTCAAGTTCATGTTTATGTCATGTTATGCTCAGGTTTATGTTAAATTCAAGTTCATGTTTATGTTATGTATGTTCATGTTCATGCTATAATTCAAGTCCATGTTATGTTTCAAGTTCATGTTCATGTTAAGTTGCTAGCCCATGTTATATTATAAGTTTAAGTTCATGTCATGTCAAGTCAAGTTTAGGTCAGGTTATGTCAGTTATGCCATGCTATATGTCAAGTTATGATATGCTTACTTACGATTTTAATTATGCATTCATGCTTTTACTGCCATGCATGCATTATTAACCTGTGTGTAAGTTTTCTGTTCACTTGCTGAGATTTGTAATCAAATATCACCATGGTAGTCCCAACTACCATTCTCCCTGAATGTTAGGCAATGTGTCAGGATCAGAGCAGGGAGCGGACATTGGTAGACTGAAGGAGGTTGATTAGATGCCGCAGACACGACGCGGAGCTTACAGCTTCTCTAGTTAGTTTTTGGATAATATTTTGGCCTCGTTAGTCGAGTTATACGAGTTACTCGATGAACTTCCTCAATAGTGTATTTTGGTAATGTAAATATAGAATTTGACCTCCCATGTTTTTGAGATTACAGTCTTCTGAGACTCGTACTAAAATTGTGGATGTTTATTTTGTTAAGTATGCTTGGATTATGATTTAACTATTTGGGATGTTATAAGTTTGGTGCATAGTTTTGCTCAAAAAAAGATTATCCGCTGTGAATATTGCATAATGCTAGATGCATCTTATATGTCATGAACAGGGGCAGGTAACCTTGTGTTGCATGTTCTGACGCTTCAGATGTTAGTTTTGCGCCCAACACTTTCGTGGCCTAGCATCCTCTAGGCCCCGCCAGTAGAGGAGCCACAAAGTCGGTAGGGGCTTCAAGGGTGTTGGATCGAGGTTGAGGATGGGTGGGTTATGTTGCTGGAAGGTTGATGGTTAAGTGGTGAAGAGATGGTGGCCAGTGGTGGCTTGACAACAACGGAATGGAGGAAAAGCCGTGTGGCTTGGTGGACTTAGTGGGAGCGAATGGTGAAGAGTTAGGGGCTAAGCTTGGTGGGGATGATAGGCGGCAGGAGGGGAATCAATGGTGGTGGTGGTGGTGGCACCGTTGAGTGGTGCACGGCGGCGCAATGGATTTATGCACCTTTCGGGCTCTACACAGCTAGGAGAGAGAAGGAGGGGGCCTGGGTGTGGTGGCCGACATGGGTGAGCTCGTCAATGGTTAGGGAAGGTCATGGGCTAGGCAGTGTCGCCAGACAATGGCCCAAGGCTGGGCTGGGGAAGATTGAACAGACAGAAGAGAAAATGGGAGGGGGAGGCTCGCACGTTGACTCACTCAAAAATGAGTAGCACTAATACTATCCCAAGTGCAGGAGGATGTCGTGTAATAATTAGGAATAAATTCCTAGATCGTCTCCTCAGGGAAAGTTGCTTAAAATTAAACTCGTTGAAAAAAATGTGAAAAACTTCACAAAGAGAAAATAAAATGATGGTATGTGCAATGGATGGAAAAGGGTACTAGTCATGGACTAGATTCATGTCTTTTGATTTTGATTTTCGGATTGGAATATAAAGGACTAATAAATTAAATTCAGAAATTAATAAAACTAAATTAAGAATTAAACTAAATTAGAAAGTAATTGACAAAACATGAATTGAAAATTGAAAATGCCCAAAACCAAGATTCTAGAATTAAATCACGAATTCTTAAAATAACACATAATAGTTGTAATTAGTATTAAATGTAAACTTAAAGAACTAAGAAAAATAAATAACACGAAATAAGTAAATAGAAACTCAAAAGTATTCTATAAACTTTAAACTGAAGTTAAATAAAATAGGGAACGAAAAGTCTAAACGAAAACGTCCTTTCACGATTCAATTGAAATTCGAAACAAAAAGGAACAATTTCTCACGTATCACTCTTGAAAATTAATCTCTAAACCTTTAATAAAAACTCTATAACAATTCCTCTGCTCTTCACGTATGATATTCAGAAAAATCAAAAACAAAAACAAAAGCTTAAAACCAAACATTTCTTGCAATAAATTAAGGTAACACAATTAATTAGAACTTCTAAAACAATTCTTTATGAAACAAAATAGCACACTTGATTAAAAACTTCTAAAACAATTTCTTTTATTTTATGAAACAAACTAGTAATGAAACAAACTAGTAACTTAATGGAAATTAAGGTATTACACTTAATGAAATACAATTCTAGAACAAATATTAATACACAAAAAAAAAAATACTAAAACAACAAAGCTTTGAAACTAAAAAGAGAAACAAAATTTCTTAAAACAAAAAGGAGTTAATTCTTTCAAGTACATAGCAGAAAATTGTGTGTGTTGACAAGTGTTTTTCTAAGATTGAGTTATCCTCAATTGTTGTCCTCTAAAGCTTCGGTGTGCACCTCATTTTATAGCCAAACATCTTGGCTACTTCATCTCTCATTCAATTGGTTTTGCATTCACACCCAACAACCAAGTCTTCAATCTTGCTTTCACACTCAATTTCGGCCACTTGCATTCCTCTTTCTTTATTTTGTGTCTTGCATTGCATTCCTCTTCAATTGCCGTGTCTTCCATTGCATTCCTCTTTCTTTATTTTATTCAATTGGTTTATTAATTCAAACCAAACAACCAAGTCCAACATGCCTAACTTCTTGCCTAACTCTTGCCTAACTCTTGCGCGCTTTCTTCAATTTGTTTCTTCAATTTGTTATTTCAATTTCAGCACATGTTCCTTCATTCACCTACTGCTTTGACCGGTCCAAATTCCCTCACAATTCATTCCAGCACATGTCTCCATTGATTTACACGGCTCCTTCCTTTGATTGCAAACTCAAGCACGGCTTCTTCTCTACAAGTCAAGCAGCCGACTCTTCCCTTTACAATCAACCAAAACAAATCCCATCCAATTAAATTATTCCAGCTTTCAACCCCAGAAAAATCAGCACATGTTTCTCTATTTTTTTCTTCTCATTTCGGTGGACAAAGCTGACTTTTTCTTCCTTCATTTCGGTTGGTTACAGCAGCTCTCTTTTGATTGCACCAATTCATCACACGTTCCTCACTTAGTTTAGAAAAGCTTGGAATGCTAGAACACAAAGTTACCCAGCTTTCTCTCAAGAACTCTCTCAGTTTCTCTCTTGGACGACAAGTAAAAGCATTCAAAGTGTGTCCTATAAAAACAACATGCAAAGTTTTGGGTTACAAAATGGGGTGGACGTGAAGTTTAGGTGAAAGGGCTGACAAGGTGGGTGTTTGAATGATCCTTGGATGTAAGTATGACTTGTGGAAAAGAGGAGGAAAGTGGGCTTTAAGGTGTAGCTAAAAATCTACTACAACTGGCCGAGTGGGTGGGGGATGGTTGGTAGAAATGGAAAGCAAGAAAAATTATGGACTAGAATGCATAGTAATCAATAGTTGGTAGAATTCAAGCATAAATTCATGCTTTTAATCAATTAAAATCACAACTTTGATTTATCCTTATTAATTTTTTTTTCTATTTAAAACCAATAATAATGTCATGATGAATTTAAAATACATTGGTTTTAAATAGCTAAAATGTGCAATATTTCAGCTCAATCACACGCGGGAAGAAATACAAGGGAGGAAGAAGGAAAAAGGATGAAAAAAAAAAGAAGAAGAAAAAAGAGAAAATGAAAAAGGAAAAAAGGAAGGGAGAAGAAATGAGATCCAACCTTTCCAACAAAAAAGATCCAACAAAAAAGATTTCAAAATAGCAATTTAAATAAAACTAATTTAAACTCAATGACAAAGTAAAATAAAATAATAAAATCCAACCATAACATAATTTAAAACAAAGAGCATTTTAAAGAATAAACAATATTTTAATAACAATAAAACACATCGAATTAAATTTCAGAGTTAAAAGTCGTAAAATATTACCACGTAAAGCATCTAAAATCTAAAACAAGAAAGCTCATAATCCTAACAAAATGTAATAATTAGTTGGTCAAAATACACATAAATCCGCGATATCACATCCTCCCCCCGATAAAATAAATTTCGTCCTCAAAATTTGTACGGTCAAACATCAATGCCAAGGCAGTTACAAGGTACAACTCTAAACACGCTTGAAAAGAACATAACATCAACAACTCTAAAACAAGCATGAGTAATGCTTTCCCAAGTCCACTTCTATAGGTAATTCCATCATACTCGCACTTGTCTCTCAATAGTACATCACTCTTAGTACTCCTAGGGTGGCTATGTAATTCGAAATCTCCATTTCCACCAGAACCTTAATACAACACCTAGTAAATTCCAATGATTAAGAGCTCCATTCTATAATCTGTAGTAACTTCAAACGACTCTTATGGTATAACTTCTAAACCTTCATTGTACACTACACTTTGGTAACTCATTAGCCACTTCTCAAGTTAACCATTAATAACATAATTGGTACAACTGAATGATTAATCTCCAACCATAAGTATCGTCTCAAATTTTGAGCCACCACTAATTCCTCAAAATCAACACAAAATTTAAATACCTAATTATCTCCAAATATCAGGCTTCTACTACGCACTCTGATAATTCACCAAAATGCGAAAAGACTAAGTCCTCATAAATTAACACCATCAAGTACAAGCTCAATCAACACCAACTAACAAGAAAACCTTCACCACATTTGTTAGAAAATACTCTGCCCCTCAAAACCATAAATTTTCACACCCATTCCTCATATGGCTCTCGCTACTTTAATCAAAATCAATGTTCTGCAAAATACATCCATGAACGTTGACAGAAACCAATACCAATCAACCTCAACGTCCCAAACTTAAAACAGGCATCATCATCTCAAAAATGCACACACCCCATCTAAGATAAAGAATATACCCTAAAAGATTCGAATCCTTTCTAACCAACCAACAGTAGTACCTACAAACTTCTACCCGACAACTTGTACTTAAAAGCTCATCACCTAAATTTTGAATATCATCTACTCTGGTGGTGACTAGACCCAATACCAACCATTAATGACTTCACCAAAACCTTACTTAAACCTTCTTGGTAACTCGCCCACGTACTTCTACTCTCATAAGCTAGTATTAGCATCACTAGTTCTTTCAACAACACATTACAATTAAATCCCAAAGAAAGCCATACCATTCAAATTTCCAATCCATCAAAAACTATTACACAACACTCTTGGGTCCTTATGCTTTATTACCTCACATATCTGATATGTTATCCACTCTAAGCTTCAACTTCCAAAACTTATCATACACCACACAAGATGACCCAACAATCTCTCTTCAAGTTAAATAACAATGTCCATAATTCTCCCAACTGGACACTCAATCTCCAAGGAAAAGTATAGCTTCTAAAATTTAAATTCCTATGTGACCTCAAGTCACAATTAATTCCTGAAGATAACCACAACAACCATTGCCTACCATCATTCCATTGGGTAACCTGCTTCGACTGTACACTCCAATCAACTCACCAAAAACCCAAAGCCAAGATCTCTTTAATTTAATGCCATCATATCACCTCCTCTTCAACACCTACCAAAGCCACTTTCTAAGCCAAAAAAATGAAACTAGGACATGTACTCTCTAAAATCCATACACACTTACAACTATTACGCATCGATCTCATGCATCCTTAGCCAAAACCAAAACTTCTCCAACATGCAAGTGATCCATCACTACCATTTCCATCATCTGGATCTATATCCTCGAAATCAACAAGAATCATTTCCTAATTCTGCACCATCTATTATCCTTAAAATTGATATGGATCAAGTCCTAAACCTGCCACTACAAACTCGAGCTAAAAAAAATCATTTTCAGAAATAGATTGATATCTTCAATCCTTAGGAAAACACACAAACTAGATCAGTACCTTCAATCCCCAAAGAAATAATCTCCTGAAAAATTCACATATCAGTAACTCAGCTCTAATCAATCCTATTTTAATGGTTACAAACTAATCAACCTCCAGAACAGATTAAGCTAGCATACCAAGTCTGTAGAACTAGAAATTCAAATCTTATTACAAATCAGTCCTTCAAGTCTGCAATTGTAAGACCTTAAACTATATAAGATTCATTCCCCGAAATCCTCAAGATTGATGACCTTAAATCTAAAACATTCACCTTAAAAGCTTGTAAATTCTAAAGCCCCAATTGCTTATACGAGTTGGCAAAATCTAAAACTTCTAATTTAATTAATCCCTCAAATGCTTGTTGAACCTACCACCTTAAATCTCATAAACCTGTTTCATAAAATCTATAGTGCCGCAAACATCAAATGAAATTCTCATAAAGCTATCCTTGAAGTTCGTTAAACTTACACCCTCATTTTCTATAAACTCATTTCAAAAACGCTATGGAATCTAAGACCTCAAGTATCCTAAATAATTCAAAGCTATTCCCCTCCTCGGCATGACTTCAGTTCCTACTCCAAAGTGTTCGCCTAGACCATGTCATTCCCTTCAAGCCTCAATATTATAAAAACAAACCACATCGATAAAAGTTCAAGCCTACTACACTAAATATTCATACCTAACAATGGCATTCTCGGTCATACCATCTACCTGTCATAGCGTAACCCTTAACTTAATTTTCAACTCTGAACAAAACAAACAAAATAAAACAAAACAAAACAAAATAAAATAAAATAACATAATTTCAATTTAAAAAAATAAAATCACATCAAATTAAATAAAATAACTTCAAATTAAACCCCTTAAAATTTTATGCTACTGCTACTACGGGACATATGATTTTACCCAGAGCTGAACCGCTCTAATATCACTTTTCACGCTCCCAACTCCCACGTACGGAAATGTAGGAATCGAGGTGTTGGCATGATGACAATAAGGGTCACACACCCCAATGACAACTACTAAGTGTGTGCATATGCAACACGTGTAAGTCAAAAGTTGCAGCGGTTAAGTTAAAGTGAACCAACTAAGTCTCAAAATTTTTAAATACAATTTCACTTTAATAGAAGTATTTCAAAAGTATTACAGTTAACCGATGAAAACATAAATAAACCAAAATACAATTTCCAAAAGCAGGAACCAAATTCCATCCTAGGAGAAAGTGATCCCCGATCACTCCTCCTGTGGAGCCACATCCTCAGGCTCAACTTCCTCATCACTTGCATCAAACTCTACAGTACCATATGTAAGTAATAGATCAAATATCCCAAGACATAAAAATACATTCATGCAACAACAAATATGCATGCACATGATGAAATATGCATGAGACCCAAAAACTCATTTGCCCAGAAAATGATTCTTTTCCAATGCACGCCCAAATCCCATTTTCGCCTAAAAACATATCTATTAAAATATATCTATCATTTTCTTAGAAAACGACCCACGTGGTAATCCACCATTTTCCTAGAAAATGATCCACATTAATCCTTTTACCAAAGCTCTCTATTTTCCCAGAAAATGGCCCATTATTCAATTAAACCGTCTGCACCATGATCTTCCCTAGGGACCATCCACACACCCTAGCTCTCTTCGCCACACCATGGATAATGACTGTGTACGTGACTTCTTAATGAGTGATACCCAGTTCTGCACCCAGTGCATTCGTGGCCTAGCATCCTCCAACCCCTGCCAATAGAGAGGTCACAGCGTTGGCACGAGAGTATTACCATCTCGTCCAATCCCGTTGTCACCCAGTGACAACCCAAGGGACATTACTTAGTATATTTCGCTTTCAAGTGAACAGAGGAGCTCCAACGAGAAAACACCCCATCTCGACTTGGAGTTGTGATACACATGCACTGATAAACCTTTTTACACATGAAAACCCAGTTTTCATTTACAAACATGAACATGCGTCCACTTATGCAATGTATATGACATGATAAAAATATCCAACAACCAACAAATCTTAGCATAATCCAATCACACAAACAACTCCTTCCTTCAATCCAACCGACCCCCAAACTCTTTGGACTTAGCGTCTGGCACAACCAATTGTATCACAAAGATTGTTAATGCAAAATATATTTAAATCTCAAAACGTTATTTGGAAAGTACTTATAGTGCTAAAAGGCACTCTGGAAGATCAAAGGTTAAGCCAAAAATGGAGGAGCAACGGTTTCCAAACAACGGCTGTGGGTCTCAAAATTCCCAATCTTGAATGAGAACAAACGAAGACTTGGGATGGCTAGGGAAGGGCTTAGGGATGTGGTGAAGCTAATGGTGGTGGTGGTTGGCAATGGGTGGCAGCATGGGCGGCGGTTGGAGGCCAAAAAACATAAATAGAAGATGTAGCTCAAGGGGCTTCAAGGATGGTAGATCGGGGCTGAGGATGGGTGGGTTAGGTTGTTGGAAGGTAGATGGTTAAGTAGTGAATAGATGGTGGCAAGTGGTGGCGCGATGGCACCAGAATGACGGAGAAGTCGTGAGGCTTGGTGGACTTTGTGGGAGCAGACGATGAAGAATTAGGGGCTAAGCTTGGTGGGGGATGATGGCCGGCGGGAGGGGAATCTATGGTGTTGGTGGTGGTGGCACTATTGAGTAGCGTATGGCGATGCAGTGGATTTATGCCCCTTTCAGGCTCTACACAACTAGAAGAGAGAAGGAGGGGGCGTGGGTGCGGTGGCAAGCATGGGTGAGCTCGTCGACGGTTGGGGAAGGTCCTGGGTGGGGCGGTGTGGCCAGACGGCGGTGCGGGGCTGGGCTGGTGAAGGTTGAATGGACAGAAGAGAAAGGGGGAGGGGGAGGCTCGCACACTAGAAGAAATATAGGGTAGGAAGAAGGAAAAAGGAAGAAACAGAAAAGAAGAAAAAAAAAATGAGAAATGGGAAAAAGAAAAAAGGAAGGGAAAAGAAATGAGATCTAACCTTTCCAACTTGGGTCTAAAAATTGATCCAATGAAAAAGATTTCAAAACAGCAATTTAAATAAAACTAATTTAAACACAATGACTAAGTAAAATAAAATAATAAAATCCAACAATAACATAATTTAAAACAAAGAGCACTTTAAATAATAAACAATATTTTAATAACAATAAAATACATCGAATTAAATTTTAGAGTTAAAAGTCAAAATAATACTACTTAAATCATCTAAAACTTAAAACAAGAAAGCTCATAATCCTAAAAAAAAGTAATAATTAGTTGGTCAAAATACACATAAATCTGAGATATTACAAGGGGAGCATTAAATGCAAAGACACCAAGTTTTCAAAACTAGAGAGTATATAGGACCCATGTTTTCAAATAAGATACCAAGACGTCATTGACTATATCTAATTAATTCAGCTTTGACATGAATCACATAATTACTTAATTTGTAGTGAAACAATGAAAATATGAGAATATGGCCATATAATATAGAGAACGTCCCAACTAGAGTTTAGGCATAAAACTCAAAACAATCACAAAATACCAAGCAAATCACAAAACATAGAGCAAATCAAAATACGCTTTGCAAGATTTTTAAAGCATAAAACCTACATGCAAATGGCCAACCCCCAAAACCAACTACAAGGAAAACCACTTTTTTCAGCGCCAACAATCACCCCAAAAAGTGGGAAATTTTTGTGCCAAGTAAACCTAAATCTTCTAATATCTCGAGGGTGTACTTCCTTTGGCAAAGGTTAATTCCAAATGAGGACCTAGATACTTCAAATCTTGGGAAATACTATAGGGGTCCAAGGTCCTTAATTTTAAACTTGTTGTGAAGGTAAGTTTTGAGTTAGTCAACTTCTTCTTGAGAGTTACTTCCAACTATGATGTAATCTACATAGACTAAGAGTGCTATGAATCCATTGGGACAGACCTTAGTGAACAAAGTGTAGTCAGATTTTGATTGATGAAATCCAATGCGAGTGAGTGAATTTCAAAACTTTGAGAACCATTGCCTAGATACTTGCTTAAGTTCATAGAGAGACTTATTTAATTTGAATACCAGTTTCTCCCAAACAATTTGCTCACTCTTGATGTGATAGCCTAGAGGTAATTGCATATAGATGTCCTCATCAAGGTCTCCATGTAGAAAGGCATTGTGAACATCCATTTGAGCGAGGGACCAGTTTTTAATGGCTACTATGGCAAGGAAAACTTGAATGGCGGTGAGCTTTGCAACTGGACTGAAGGTCTCTTGGGAGTCAAAGCCTTCTTTTTGAGTGTAGACTTTTGCCACAAGTCTGGCTTTGTGCCTTTCAAAGGATCCATCTGATTTCAACATGGTCTTATAAAAATATTTGCAACCAATTGTAGTTTTGTTGGGGGTAAGGTGGTGACAGTCCATCTGTTTTTTTCTTCTAGAGCTAGCATGGAGTTCAGCTTTCATGGTATCTTGCCAATGCTTAATCCTAACAGCTTCATTATAGGACTGGGGTTCATGAAGTAATGAAAGTGAAACAAAAAATGACTGGTGAAAGGGAGAGAGATTATTGTAAGTTATGTAATCATGAAGGGGATGAATTGTGGAGAAGGGAAGGAAGGGTTGAGAGGCTGCAAGCTGGCAATGATATTGATGAAGATAAGTAGGTTGGTTCCTATTTTTGGTGGACCTTTGAAGAGGGAAAGTGTCAAGATCAGGTAAGGCGGGGAAGTGTGGGAGCAGTAGGTGAGGGAAGGATGGAGGGGTCAGCTGGTGAGGAAGGTTCTTGAGATTGTGAGGGAGTGAGATTTTGAGTGGGAGTTTGGGCAAAGGAAAATATGTCATCTAGTAGTGCAGGAGGCGGGACAAAATTATTTGGAAATGATGATAGATCATGGTCTGAAGGGGGAACCAGATTTGAAGGGGAAAATAGATTCATGAAAAATGAAATTTCGAGAGATGAAAGTAGAGTGAGATTCAATGTCATATAGTTTATAGCCTTTGACATTAGCAGGGTAGCCCAAGAAAATGCAAGGTTTAGCTCTATGTTCAAATGTGGTTATGTTGGGTTTGAGAGTGCTGGCATAAGATAGAGAGCCAAATAAGGTTTGAGTATGAAGGTGGGGATGAGAAAAGCTTCTCATATGGAGATTTATTGGAGAGGAGAGGTGTGGGGATTCTATTAATGATATATGCTACAGTTAAGACAACATCTCCTCGAAATTGGATTGGTAATGATGCTTGAAAAAGAAGGGCTCGGGCAACATTCAAGAGATGTTGGTGTTTCCTCTCAACAACACCATTTTCTTGAGGGGTATACACATGATGTTTGATGAATCATGTCATGTGTTCTGTAAAAATCAATCATAGCAAACTCAAGTCCATTGTTAGTTCTGATCTACTTAATGTTTTTGCTGAATTGGGTTTGTAAGGGATGGAAGAAAGATTGCAAGAGGGATCTGTGTCTGATTTTAATCTCATTAAGAAAATCAAAGTCACTCTAGAATAATCATCAACAATGGTTAAAAAATAATGAAATCCTTGAAGGGAAGCTTGGGAGTATGGACCCCATATATCACAATGGATCAAATCAAAAAGACATGAACTACTTGAAACACTTGAAGGGAATGAAGGTTGTTTTTGTTTAGCCTAATGACAAACTATACAATGAGATTTATCCTTGGACTTTACATTAGGTATGATGGAATTAATCGAATTCATTCTTTGAGAAGATAAATGTCCTAATCTGAAGTGCCATAGGTCGAAATCTTGATGTACAACAACTTGGTTGACTCGAGTTAGACTAGGTGGGCTTGAAGATGGGATGTTGGTGCTGACAGAGGTGAAAACAGTAGGTGATAGAGACCATCATGAACTTTAGCAAGTCCAATCGTAATCCATGAAGAGAGGACCAGAATAAAATAAAGATCATTTAAGAAAAATAGACAAATGTCTAGTCTTTGAGTGAGTTTATTGACTGAGATGAGATTGAAAGCAAATGAGGGAACGCATAGGACATCAGTAAGAAGGAGAGCATCTGAGAGTTTAACAGTGCCTATGTGTGTGATTTGAGCCTTTGTGCCATTTGGAAGCTGTACAAAGGCTTGAATGCAACAAGAAGAATTAGTAAAAAATGAGGTGGAGCACACCATGTGATCAGTGGCTTCTGTGTTCATGATCCATGGGGTTTTCTGAAGGATATTATGCTAATCTTGGGAAAAGCAGTGAGTTTGTCATGACTTGTGACATTGAAGAGAGAGGGGTTATGAGAGATTTTAGAACTAGAAAAGTAGTGATGATTACCTGCTAGGTTGGAGTGGGATATTGTTGAAGGAGTAGGTTCTGAGATAATTGGTGAGGGATGCACAGGTGATGGCAGGAGTGGTTTATTGTGTCCTAAGGTCAGCTGAGGGAATTGAGCATTAACAAGTGCCACAAGATGTTGTGCTTAAGCTTAAGAGAGGTTCAATTGAAAAGTACTTGGAGTAAGTGGTGCATGGCCTAAAGCAATAGTTTGATCCACATTGGAACCACCAAGAGCAATTTGATTTGCAGAGTAAGCAACAACAGTAGGCTTTCCAGAACCACCTTCAAACTTATATTTGGTGAATTTGAAAGTGAGTGGAAAGCCTATTAGTTTGTAGCACTTCTCCTTTATGCATCCTATCTTTCCACAATGATCAGAAACCAAATCTATTTTCTCCTTTTTTCTTCGAAAAGTTCTGATAAGCTAGTAAGGTAGATGGTTCTGTGGCAGGTACAACCATGTTTCTTGCTTGCCTTTGCCTTTCTTCCTATAAAATGAGTGAGAAGGTTTTATCTTGAGAACGCAAGGGGCTCAACAAGATAATTTGCCCTCTAACAGCATCATAGCTATCATTTAAACCATTAAAAATTTAAAAATTTGCTTAACTTCACCAATATTCTGTAAAGCATCACATGTACATAAATCACAAGAGCAACAAGGGAGGGGTCTATAGCTACAGTTCTTCCCAAATGGCATTAAGTTGGGTGAAGTAGTCACTTACATAAAGATGCCCTTGAACTATGCCACTAAGTTTGTGTTGAAGGTGATATATCCTTACTTCCTTTTTTTTTTTTCTTTTCTTTCATGAAGAGTGAGCAATCACATGTCCAATAGAGATGCTCGCCCGAATTTATTAATAAAACCTGCTTATGACGGAGGAAAACTGTGGAAACAAAAGAAAGCCTTCAGGGAAAGACCAGGAAAAAAACTCTAAACAAAACCAAAGTGCAAAAACAAAATAAACAAGAACCAAACCATGACCAAACTTAACAACAACATACAGAAGGAAACCCTGATAAATCTAACCGTATCAAGCCTCGAAGAACCCAAGGCATAGAAGAAGTATTAGAATAGTCTGAAGTAGCACCAGCAGTGCCAGCTTTAGCCAACCATTCCACTACTTTATTACCTTCACATAGACCATGCTGGAAGTGACAATTAATAGATTGGGCTAAGACCACGATCTCATTCCAATAATCCTCCAAGTACCAAACCCCACATTGACCTCTATGCCACCAAGAAATAATCACCATCAAGTCAACCTCTACGATTACATTAAAAAGTTGAAGGGACATGCACAACCGCAGGCCATATAATAGTGCTAGAAGTTCTGCTTTATTATTAGAACCCATTCCACTAGGTGAGGCAAAGGCTTTCACAAGCTGTCCAATATCATTGCGGATAACACCACCAATGCCACAAGAACCTGGGTTCCCAAGACTACTCCCATTTGTGTTCATTTTAAACCACCCTGGAGGATGTTTATGCCACTGTACCACTTTGCAAGTCCTTTTCTTTTAAAGGAGCTGGTCTGATTCATAAAGACTCCAGAATCATGCCATCAAAACGAGACAAATTATAGTACTTATCACTCACAAGACCAAACAACCCAATCCAAATAGAGATTGATTGAATAACCATATCATACGATTCTAAAGAACCCTCCATTCTTGCTAGACATCTTCACCTCCAAAGTCTCCAGGTAATTATGACAGGCATGAGACCCATAATAACACCCACCTGAGAAGACAACTTAGCATGCCAAAACCAAGAGAACCAAGAGGAAACATGCTGTTCCCAATTTCTACCCGTTGGTAAACCAAAAAGATTAGAGAAAGTTGACAAAATTTTTTTTGGGAAATCACCCTCAAAGAGAACATGATTTATGTCTTCATAATGACCTATAGAACAACAGTCACATTTAGAAACAATTGGAATACTAACACGACGCAACCTATCATCCACATTCAAAGCCCTGTGCCACACCTTCCAGAAATGAATAGACATTTTTAAAGGAAGGCTTTTAAGCCAAATCCAAGAATGCCAAGCAAAAGAAGCTCCTCTGACTCTAATACAATGCCATGTAGACTGAGTTGAAAACATCCCTTCCTCTATTTAGGTCCAGACAAGAACATCCTTACCTGAATTAGGACCAGATAAAGAGACAAGGATATCATCGACATAATCTAAGCCCACAAAATTTTCAAGCAAGTTCACATCCCATCCATCAGACAATTGGCATTCTTTGATTTTCATCAAAGGTTGACCCACAAGAGGCAAATCATTTATCAATGGGTCATTATCACGCCATTTATCATACCAAAAACAGATATCTCCTTCTCTAAGTCTTCATTTGGAATTATTCAAAACCAAAGGAATACAGTGAGCAATCATTCTCCAGAATCTTGAACCTTTAGCAACATCTATTAATAACCAAGGTTTTGAGCCCACATATTTAACCTTAAAAAATTGGCCCAGAGAGAATTACCTAGTAGAAGACTCCAGGCAAACCTCATGTACAACAGGCATACACATGTGTTTCCAAGCTACCCATTTCTTCTTATCCTTCTCATTTGACTCGCCCCAAAAAAATGAACTCATCATTTGATGAATCTTATTTATGACAGCTTGAGGAATCTGCAGAACAGCAAAAAGATGAAGGGCCATGCTTGAAATAACATGACGTAACAAAATCAGTTTCCCTCCAAAAGAAAGTAGTAGCATTTTCGAACCACTGAGTTTTTGTCTCATTTTATTCACCATATCTTCAAAATGTAATTGCTTAAGATGACCCAATATAATGGGCACACCAAGATATTTGAAAGGAAAGTGACCCTCTACGAAGCCAGTGTTGCGGAGAAGACGCCTCTTCCGAGATTGGAAAATTTTACTAGAACAAAACATAGCAGACTTTTGTTTATTTATAGCTTGTCCCGACCATCTTTGATATTGTCCCAAAATACTTAGAAGCTCCCGAACCAATCTTTGGCTCCCATTAGAGAAAATAACCACATCATCAGCATACATCAAATGAGAAATAATAGGCGTACCTCTTCCCAGTGGAAACTGCCCAAATCTATGCTCAGCCACACTATAATGAATCATCCGGGTAAGGATCTCCTGTTGAATTATAAACGGATAAGGAGATAGGGGATCGCCTTGTCTTATGCCACGGCCTCCTAGGAAGAAACCTTTTATTGTCCCATTCATCATAACTGAATACCAGGGACTAGATATGCAAAAGTAAATCAAGTCACAAAATTGAGGCAAAAAACCAAATCGCGACATGATCTTTATCAAAAAATTCCAATCCACATGATCATAAGCTTTTGCCATATCTACTTTTAACATAATATTGCCACCATGATTCCTCTTATTAATAGATTGAACCATTTCCTGAGTGAGACTTATGTTCTCTAAGATACTTCTACCTCGAATAAAGGCTCCTTGTTCCATTGAAACCAGATGAGGCAGGAGACCAGTTAACCGATTGACAATTATTTTGGAGCATAGTTTATAAAAAACCGAACAGAGACTGTTGGGACGGAACTTATCAAAACCTGTTGGAGAGTCCACATTTGGGATTAGCACAAAAAAAGAAGCAGTAAAAAACTTAGGAAGAGACTTAGAGTCAAAGAATTCAAACACTACCTTCCACAAATCATTTTTAACCACCTCCTAGTAGCTTTTATAAAATCCAGACCCAAAGCCATCAGCGCAAGGAGTACTATTAACTAGAATAGAAGAGAAAGTAGCATGTACTTCCTCCAATGAAGGGGCACTAACAAGGGAGGCATTCTCCTCCTCAGAAATAATCAGATCAATTAGGCCATCAAAATTAGGTTGCTTAGCAGGTGGCTCACCTTGTAAAAAAATGAAAAATAATCAACTGCACCTTGGTGGATGCTCTCTAGAGACTCAAACACTGCATCATTCGACCGCATACTTAGAACCTGCTAACTCCTCTTCAAGGCTAGGCAAGCATGAAAAAATCTAGTATTCCAGTCACCATCCGTTGTCCATTTTACTTTTGCCATTTGACTTAAACAAATTTCTTCCCGACGACGCCAAGTTGCCAAGTTAGCATTGGCCATCTATAAATCTCTATCAAGATTCTCATCCCAATTTAATTGAGACTGAAGTTCAAGCTCCTCAACTTGGTTTTCAAGAGTAGAGATCCATTTCAAAGTGTGACCAAAAACCCTTTTATTCCAAGCCCGCAAGGAAAATTTTGTCTATTTCAACTTGATAACCAAATTTTGAATAACCGTACCATCTACTTGAACGGACCAAGCTTGCCGAACACAATCCAAAAAAATTATGGTGTTCAACCCACATTTGTTGAAAATGAAAAGGGGATGGACCATAAGAAAAAGGGTCTTTCTTTAACTCTATAATCATAGGAGTATGATCAGAAGTAGATCGTGGCAAATAAGAACATATAGCATTAGAAAATACCGACAGGAATGAGGCATCCATTAGAGCACGGTCCAACCATGCCCAAGAACAAGCAAGGCCATATTGGCCATTACACCAGGAAAAAATATTCCTCTTCGAAGTCATTTCAATCAAACCCCCTGCTGAATCCAGTTTTTTAAATCTTCCATAGCTTGAATAGGTCGAGATCTACCTCTTCGATGCTCGGAGTCATTCTGAATAATATTGAAATCACCAAGAAAGATACAAGTGTCAGAATCTAGATTCTAAAAATTCAGAGCATCCCACAAACTACGCCATTCAACCATGGTACATTTTGCATAGATAATCATAAGCAAACACTTTTCAGCACCTTCGCTAACTTGGAGAGAGATAAATTGCCTTCCCATTTGAACATACCTTACCTCGAGAATACTATCCCAAAAGATCCAAATTTTACCACCCTCAACCTCATTTGAAATAAAGTTATCAAACCTCAAAACACGACCCAATCTCTTAGCAACATCAAGATTTTGAAAAGGTTCCAACAAAACAACAATTTTTGGCCTCCACTTACTAATCAATTTTTTTTAGTCTACCTCTCGAGGTCCCAACACCCCTAATGTTCCAAACAAAAATGGGATCAATCATTGAGATGGATTAGAGAATCGAGCAAGAACACGAGAAGAACTTTGCATTTTAACAAAACTCTTTTTCTTATATTTTCTTTTACCTTCTTTGCTTTCAGATTCGATCAAGTATTCTTTTTCTTGAGGGAAAAATTTTGGATGCAAATTTGGGTCTAGTTCAGAAACAGTGTCTTCAATAAAGACTTTTTCCCCATCTAGTCCACCTTCCGATTCAACAACAACCACCTCCATCTCCTGAACTACAACAGGAGCATCATGCACAATCTCTTTCTCAACCAAAACACAAATAGCAGAATCTGAAAGCCCACCCCTACAGGTGTTAATGCATTTACTGTGTCAGAAAATACAGGAAAAGAAACCACCTGGGAGACAGTCTCGCACTCCCCACTAAGCTTCGAAGACCCAACTTCATTTGGAATCACCGCTATAGCAGGAATTCCCAGTTCCTCTGCAATATCATCAACCCCCACCCCCTTCACTATCGGTTAAATACCCCCCAGCATATAAATAGCAGTAACTACACTCGGGTCCATCTCAAGAACTGCAACCAGCTCCTCATTCACCCCAATTGCACCAACAGGTTCCTCATTCACCCTGACTGCACCAACTGCACATGGATTTTTATCAAGAATCGTAAAAAATTTTTCATTCACCCAAATTACACAAACTGCACCAACTACACTTGAGTCCATCTCAAGAACCGCAACCAGCTCCTCATTCACCCCAACTGCACCAACGGGTTCCTCATTCACCCCAACTGCATGAACTGCACATGGATTTATATCAAGAACCGCAACAAATTTTTCATTCACCCCAACTACAACAATAGATTCCTCATTTACATTCATTTCTTTCTGCCCTTTCACCCCTGCCCTTGCCTTCCCCCTTTGTGCTATTTGTTTTGCCCAACAGGTACGTGAATTGTGTCATTGCATGCGACACTTACAGCAGTAGGCAGGAAGAGTTTCATAAACCACTTCTTGCTTCCTACTAGAAGGTAAACCTGGAGCTCTAACCCAGAAGTGAGATAGAGGCTCCTTGGCAGCGTCATCCTCAACGCATAGTCTGGCTGAGTCTGTTCTTGTGGCACACCGCGTCGGATTATCCCACGGAATGAAAGTACCGATAGGGGCCATTAGAATGCTAAAAATTGATTCATAATAAAAGTTGGGAGGGAGACCTGGGAGTGATATCCAACCCGGGACTTTAGAAGGTTCATCATCATCTGTAAAATCTGACGCCCACCTAAACCTACGATAATAAGTACCGTTAATCTCACATACATCCCTGGACAGAGCCTTTGTGAAGTCTGCATGATTCGCCATACATAGGAATACATTCCTTGGACGTCTCATAGACTAAACAAATGGAGAGGTTGAGAGACCTTAGCGGTTGTGAATAAAAGAACACAAGGCATCAAGGGACGGTTGCTGCTTCAAAAACTTCAGGACTACTGAATAACGAAAGGGTTCTACAGACTTGGTAATCTCCTCATGTGAAAACTGGAAATACACTTCACCATCTAGCAATTTCGGGGTTCTAAGTGGCAGGACCAACTTCGGAATAGGCTGGGGGACAGCAGCCACCAGGTCAGCAAAGGAGGGCAGACCAGTGCCACCATTTGTAGCAGCCATGCAGCCCACCGAAGAGCCAAACGTAAACAACAATAAAAACCCTAACTCTCACGTAGAGAGAAAAAGGGTATAAACGGAAACTGATTATTTGTCCACCCTCACTTTATGTGTATCTATATCCTTGCTTCATTAGGTTGTGCAAAGCGCTCTTTGAGTTTATCCCATACCTATTTAATTAGCTAAGGTCATGAAGAACACATTAGAGGCTATGTCCTTGGAAATAGAATTTAAAATCCAAGCAAGTAGAGCACCGTAACCAAGACACATAAGAGGGATCTGCAAGGTCAAGGGTGGTGATGGTGCCATCCAAGAAACCTGACTTGTTTTTTATTGAAATTAAGAGAAGGAAAGATCCGCTCCAAGAAATATTGTTGGAGCTAGTCAATGGTGCTAAAACAATGATAGTGTCTACGTTGTCACTGTGATGCAAGAAAAATGAGCAGTTAGGAACTTCTGTAGGTGAAGAAGAGGAGGAAGAAGAGGAGGTCATAGCTTAATGCATGAGACCCCAAAAGTCATTTTCTCCAAAAATAATTATTTTCCAACGCATGCTAAAATTCCATTTTGATCCAATAACAAATCCATTAAAACATATCAGCCATTTTTTCAGAAAATGGCCAACATAGAAATCCACCATTTTTCTAGAAAATTGTCTACATAAATCCATTTATCCAAAAATGAATATCCAATTTTAATCTGTATGCATCATGATCTCCCCTAGGGATCATCTGTACACCCTGGCTCTCTTCGCCACACCACTGGTAACGACTGTGCATTTGACTTCGTAATGAACGATGCCCAGTTCCGAGCCTAGCACGTTCGTGGCCAAGCATCCTCTAGCCCCCGCCATTAGAGGGGTCACGGGGTCGGCATGAGAGTATTACCATCCCATCTGATCCCGTTGTTGCCCAGTGACAACTCAGGGGATGTCACTCAGTATATTACGCTCCTGAGTGACCAGAGGAGCTCCACCAAGATAATACCCCATCTTAGATTGGGGTCGTGATACACATGCACCCAAAAACCATTTCTCACATGAAAATCCAGTTTTCATATCCAACACATGAACATGCATGTAATTATGCAATGTACATGACACTCTGCCAATATTCAACAACTCAAAAAAATCCCAACATAATTCAATCACACAAACAACTCCATCCTCCAATCCAACTGACCCCCAAAATCCTTGGACTCTATCCAGCATAACAACCAACTTCACAAAATATTTGTTAATGCAAAATATATTTAAATCTCAAAAAGTTATTCAAAAAATACTTATAGTACTAAAAGGCACTTTGGAAGATCAAAGGTCACATCAAAAGTGGTGGATCAGGGACGGATATGAGTTTTCCAAGCAATGGCTGTGGGTTTCAAAATACCCAGTTTTGAACAGAGACAAACGAAGACTTGGGATGGCTAAGGAAGAGCTTAGGGGTGTTGGTGAAGCTAATGGTGGTGGTGGTTGGACGTGGGTGACAGTGTGGGCAGCGGTTGGAGGCTAAAAAGCATAAATCAGAGATGCAGCTCATGAGGCTTCTAGGGTGGCAGATCAGGGCTGAGGATTGGTGTGTTAGGTTGCTGGAAGGCTAGTAGTGAAGGGATGGGGGCCGGTGGTGGAGCGACGGTATCAGAATGGAGAAAAAGCCGTGAAACTTGATGGGCTTCGTGGGAGCAGACGACCGAGAGTTAGGGGCTGAGCTTGGTGGGGGATGATGGCCGGCTTGAGGGGAACCTATGGTGGCGATTGTGGCACCGTTCGTAGGCAAACAGTAGCATTGTGAGTTTATAGCCTGTCAAGGCTCTACACGACCCAAAGAGAGAAGGAGGGGGCATGGGGGTGGTGGCTGGGGTGGGTGAGCTCGTTGGAGGGTGAGGGAGGTCGTGGGCTGGGTGGTGTCACCGAACGGTGGTGCACAATGGTGCTGAGGTGGAGAGAAGAAAACACTCGGTGAGGGGAAAGAGAAGTGTTAAGCACGAGCTGGGGGGAAAATGGAGAAGAACAAAAAGAAAAAGAGGAAAGGGAAAAGAAAGAAAAGGAAAATGGGAAAAAGAAAAATGGGAAGAAATTAGATCCAATCTTTACCTTTCAGGGTCGAAAAATTGATCCAACGAAAATGATTTCAAAATGGCAATTTAAATAAAACTAATTTAAACACAATGACTAACTAAAATAAAATAATAAAATCCAACAAGAACATAATTTAAAACAAAGAGCATTTTAAATAATAAAAAATATTTTAATAACAATAAAACACATCGAATTAAATTTCACAGTTAAAAGTCGTAAAATAATACCACACAAATCATCTAAAAGTTAAAACAAGAAAGCTCATAATTCTAAGAAATGCAATAATTAGTCAGTCAAAATACACGTAAATGAGGGGTATTACATAACATTTCACTATAAATATGAATGGAGGAAAAAAAATGTAACAAAAAGACAACTACCTTTTTTACCCTTCTCTATTTATAATATAACCCTCATGAACAATATTTTGTAGAATATAACTCACATCCGATTTATTACTAAAATGATACTAACTTGCATCATTATTTGTAATTTTATGTAGGATATTACATACTTTTTCAGATTGCATCAAGGAAATGTTCATGTTAAAACTCACAATCATGAACCAAAAATTGTTTTTCCTCATAAAGCCATTTCATTAAAGTGCCCATGGCGAGCACTATAGACAACAAAAGTGCTTGTCACCCAAACGAGTACCATAGGAGGCAAAATGCTCGCACCTTTGGAGAGTACCATGGAAAGCAGAAGTGCTCATCTTAGTAAGCATCCATGATGAAGCACAATGCTCCTCTCCTCACTAAGCACCATGAAGGAGCATGGACCTCACCACCTCAGCGAACATTATGAAAATGGAAAGTACTGGCCCCCGAGCGAGCACCATGGATAATAAAAGTGCGGCAAGTATAGTGGACATAGAAGTGTGCACCCCCAGGTGTTGAGTGATTCAATTGAAGCATGTGTTGATAAATATGGTGAGTATGTGACAAATTTCAATTTTATCAAGCATTCTCAATTGGTGTTGAGTAAAGATAATATCATGTTATGGAAACCTCCACAAGTAGGTTATGTGAAATTGAATTTTGATAGGGCTCTTTTTCAGGATATGGGATATACTGGACTGTGAATAATTCTAAGGGAATGGGGTATTTCTCAATAGATGTTGTTTTGTTTGCTTCAAGTAGAAAGGAAATGGGGTATTTCTCAATAGATGATATTGAAGTTTTAGCTACCTTAAGAGGTCTACAGATGATTTTATAGTTGGGACACTCAAGATTACCACTGGAAGGGGATTCATTGATTAATATTGAAGCTATTAAGACCCAGGAATCTAATTTTACATCTCAAGGTGTTGTTGATTATGGAGATTCAACATCTTCTTATATACTTTCAAAGTTATGAAGATATTCATGTAGTGAGGCGAGGCAACGAAGCATCACATCTTCTAGCTCAACATGCCTGATCGTGCACTATAAATACCATATTATTATATTAAAATGCTAAGATGTGAATAGAAATAATGAGATATAATTTATATCATTCAATTTAATATCTATACACACTGAAATATATTTGAGCATGATTTTATAATATTTTGAATCTCAAATATTTTATTATTGGTTGGTGTGAGATAATTTGTAATTGGACTTTACACTTAATATTTTTGAAACTAATATTTTTAAAATTTTACTATTCAGCTTTTACATTTGATTTGACATTGATGGCAACCGTATGGAGTATTAAACCCAATCAGTTTACTTAACAACTAAGCCCACACTCTAAAGACTTAAAAGAAATATTTGGGCTTGGGTTTTGGGAGTTGACATGGCCATTTGCAGTTTTTGTCTTTTGTGTGGGGTTTTAGACTTATTATGATTATTGGGGCCCCAGGCAAATCAAGTCATTAGTTTACCTCAGGCATAAGACAGCACCATATATATATATATATATATATATTCGGAGCAGCACCTTTTTCTTGGGTGAGCTGTGGGAATAAAGGACGACGGAAGGAAGCATAGAGGGGACGACATAAACTTGCATGGCTGCAGTTTACTTCATCCTTCTCTTGAGATTTTTGTTATTTATTATATTTATAGATAGCTAAATTTTCAAATAAAATTAAGGATAAACTTATACATTAGATAGTATTTTTAATTTATACATTTGATTTTAAATTACTAAAACTCTTTTGTTTTATCATTCTCAATTTGTTGTTGATGTTTTCTTCTCCGAATAATCATGAAATTTATTCTATTTATAGATTCAGTCATACTTTTTCTATTGAATTGAGTAGTTCTTTGATTATGTTTAGATCAATTATTTATCTATATTGATTTAGTTCTTTGCTACAATATCGCTCTAAGAGTATATTGTTGTCATTGAATTTTTTCAATAGTGATAATAATTTACGTATTTTAAAGGTAGTGAATGATTTTTCAAAGGATTATATTTGGTTTATAATTTTATACCTTCCGATTAGGAATTTTGGGAATTGAGTTTCAAATTGAGTTATTCAATAAATTAAGAATAATTAAAATACCGGATTTGTGCAAGGGATTTCCGACACTTTACTGTTCGTCAAATTTGAGTATTTATTCCGTTAGTAAATTTGATTCACCTTAATTTGCATTAAAAATTAATCTTTATTCTCCATCAATCATTTAATATTTTTCTTTAATTTCTTTGTTTTTTTCTCATATTCTTTTAATTTGTCTTACTGTGGAATCGACACTCAAAAATTGTGTTACAACTACCGTGTTATTCTTTGGGCATAATCAATGTCAATTTGGTAGAATGTGATATCCCATATAATAAGGATAAGGGTAGGTGGTATATGGGATCCCACATTGTTAGGAATGAGAAGTTATTGCTCTTTATAAGATTCCAATGGGGCTCCAATTGTATCGTTGACTTGACCTTTGGAGTATAGGTCATGTGGTTTGGAGCCTTTTATTGGAACCTTATAAAGAGGAATAACTTATCATTCCCAAATAATGTGGGATCTCATACATCACCTACCCTTATTCTTATATTATGACGTATCACAATCTACCCCCCTTAAATTCTCGACGTCCTCTTCGGGGCAGTCTATCGTTAGTAGCACGACTTATGTCTCACATTTCTAATTAGGATAGACTCTTATATCAATTGTATCTGTGACAATCCGCTCATTCTTTCTTCTATAATTACAAGTCTCGTTTTACGTGCCGAGTCTCGACTGCGTATTTTTAAAGATACCAAGCAGATTTCAAAGCAAGCTCATTATTTTAAAGCTTACGAATATTTTTAAATATTCTAAAAATATTTATATGTGGTATTTTCAGTGTTATCGAACTAAGCTTAATTTTAAAATAACACAATTATAATATTTTGAAGAGATCCAAAAATATTATATCTCTTCGAAATATTATAATTGTGGAAAAGTATTTAATTTAAATATTTTAGTCATTTAAAAATATTACGAGATTTAAATTTATATTGAAAACTTAAAGTAATTTAAATGGTTTTATTCTCTCCAAGTGATTAATGAGACTTAATTATTTTAATTAATGATGAAGGAAAATTATTTTATGAACTATAATTTATAAAATAATATTCTATCTTAGTTCCTCTCAATGTTTTAATTTAAATAAAATGTTTTTGCACTTTCAAACCAGTATTTCAACTCACTATTAGATCGTTTTGTAGATCCTAAAACGAAAGCCTTGGATTAAATACCCAAGCCCCATCTCTTTCTCCCTCACTTTTCCTCTCTTGAACCCAACGGTTCAGCTTCCCCCTAGCTGAACCCTTCTCCTCCCCAACCCAGCCATCGCCACCCACCCTTAGCCTCACCTCTGGTTACCAACCACTCCCCTCACGCTGGCCAACACCTCCTCCCTTCGGTAAGCCCTCCTCCTCCTCCCACGGCAACTTCAATAGAAATGGGTTTCAAACCCATTTCTCCTCCTAGTGCCGCCGTATACGGCCAGCTTGGCCTCCAAGCACTTCCACCAGCACCACCACCTCATGGGCTTCCCCTCCATAGCCTCCTCCTCCCCCACCTCTCTCTCCTCCCACGAATTGCCCCTCATGAAGCCCACCACCAACCTACACAGGTTTCTTCTCCTAGCGCCACCGTATGCACACTACAAGAAAAAGGACTTTTTGTGGCTATTTTTATTACCGGCGATAGAATTATGGTCGCAAAAAGCCGATTTTTAAATTTTGGTAAATCTTTTGTGTCAATAATAAAAGTAGCCACAAAAAGTCGTTATTTCCGACTGTTTTTGTTCGCCGGAAATAATATAGCCGCAAATACCTCGTTCTATAAAACAAAATTGTCATAACAAAGTTTCCGCCATTAAAAAGTTTTGTTACGGCGACTTTTTGTATTATTAAGGCGACTTGATAGGCGCCTTAATAGATTTTCTACACTTACTCCTCCCGCCTCTTATTTTCCCACGCGGACCCATTTTCCCTCTCTTTCTCGCTCTCTCTCTCTTTCTGTCTGCACGGGGGTTTTGGTTCACTGGTAGCCGAACCGTCTTCTCGCCACCGCATTCTCGCCGTCGTCTCGCTACCGTCTTCTTGCCGGTGAGTTTCTTTTATGCTCCATCACTTTCTCTCGCTCTGTCTCTCTCTGTAACTCATTTGTTTCTGAACACCCGAATCAATCGGTCGTATCGCTTGTAATTTTGGGGTTGATAGATGTATCTAGTTTAGTTGTTTTACGTTTTGGTCTTTGATTTTAAAATATACCTCTCGTTATTTAGCCATATGGATTGTCTAGTTTGCTTATAAAAGGGGAGAAAATGGTGGTGTAAACTGAGACCCACGGTGTTGTATCTCTTCCTCCCTTTCGGTTGCTTTATGGTTGTGAAGATATTTGGTTGTCAATGGTTCTAAAGATTTCTAGTTGGATGGTTTGCTTTTAATAATGAGTGTTTCTCTCTAATTTTATTTGTTGTATGGGTATTTTAATTCGTTCCAATATATAGCAAAAGCATTTAAGCCCAACATTGAAACTGTATCAGGGGCACTCTACTCGGATCAGTAAATATATTAGGGTTGTTTTAGTCCATGATGGGATCTGTAGAAAGGTAGTCTGGGCCAAAGACATCACCTTGGATTCCTACGGGCAGAGATACAAAGATTTGTGATTATTAGCCTGAATTTGGCTCAGTTGGGTTGGGTTGGGTGTGCATTGGGTTTTTCATTAGTTGAGGTTTAAACTTGACTTGGGTTGGATTGGATTGCGCCTAGTCTTGATATCATGGACACATTGAGAATTGAAGGAATGTAGTTTACTTGTTCAGTAGTTATACCTCTTAATATCAGTTGCTTTATTCCTCAAAATACCAAACCAATTGATTCTTCACATATAACTTGATTTGATTTGAAACACTCACCAACATATTTTTCCATTACTAATAGATTTTTTTTTTTTTGTTTTTTTGTTTTTTAAAGAAAAGTGGATCAATACCCACACTAAGATTAAAATATTGAGTAACATGAACATCCAGATAAGAAAAGGTCTACCAATAAAACTGACTATCAATTAAGTCTTGTCGAAAATATATAAAAACTCAAGCTGCTTTGAAACTCTGATTTCATTGAGCTGAATAATGGTTCTTGATCCGAAGATCCAATTAAATAACTCAGTATGACTATCTATCTGATTTGGAACTGAACGTTTTTGAGACCCATGATTATCTTGTGATACATATGTGATGATTGAAATCAATTAGGTAGCAGAATATACTGCATTCTATGTTACATTTCTTTTTATAAAAACTATGCATGGGGAAATTTATTGCTACATTGTTAAAAAATCCGATTAGAAAATTCTTCACATAGTTGGTATAGAAAACATGTACGAGAAAAATAACAACATTGTTGAATACTTTGATTTATTGCACTTTGCATTCTATCTGGTTGTGCATGCTAGCTAGCTTGTGTTTGATGACATCTCTAAAAGCTCATGACCTATTTTTTGTTCTTGTTTCTCACAGGATTGAACCAAGATATCAAGAAATAGAGCAAAAACATTTCATAAGCTGTCAAAGATTGATGGAACAGCTAGCTAAACCCATATAGAAAAACTTTCACTTGTAAATTTTTGTTACATTGTGATATGTTGGATGGTTATATGTAAAACTTAATACAATGACAGTGCAGTGGTTAATCTTTAAATATGTACTTTGAGGTTATATGAATGATGTTTCAAGCAAAAATGAATTTCTCTATATATAGCATTTTTTAACTTATTAACTTGCTTTGTTTATTAACAAGCAAGTATTCAGGGAAAAACAACATATGAATGTACAAATTAAACAGGAACTGCTTCCAAACATTTACGGCGACAATATTTTGCTGGAAAAAATTTAACAACAGCAAAGCTTCACTATTTCCGGCTACAAAAGTAGTCGCAAATAATTTTTCCCAGCGATAAAAATATAGCCGAAAATAAAAAATGGCCAAGCCAACCTAGCGGCAACTATTTGTGGCTATAAAATGTAGCTGCAAATACAAATTTTTGACTAAAATATATAGCCAGAAAACAGTTGGGCGACTAAAAACTAGCCAATATCCATTTGCGGCTTAAAAAATGTAGACGTTAATAAATATTTCCGGCTAAAAAATATAGCCGGAAATTATTTTTGGCTATTTATGATGGATATTGGCAAAAGTTATTGCAACAACATTTTATTTATTTGCGGCTATTATTATTGTCGGAAATAGGTTGTATTTCTGGCTATTATAAAAGTAGCCGGAAAATGTTTTACTTGGCTCTTTAATAACGGCTATTTCGTGGCAACTAGAAAATAGCGGGTAATAACTAATATCGGCGAAACCATATGTTTTTTCCGGCTACTGGACCAGCCGGAAATGGAGCAATTTCTTGTAGTGGCAGCAGCCTAAGCTGCCAGCCATCACCAATGGCTCCCCTGCCATCGGTGGACCTTGTAACAGCTCGTTAGAAATTCAATGATAAAATTTCTATAGACTTTAGGAACCTCATAAAAACTGCATAAGTTTTGACGAATTGGCTAATCGCAAAAGTTTTAATTTGTCAACATAGTCAGTGTTATCACTCACTATGGTGTCAGAAATGTGATTTTATTTGTTTGAGGTAGTTAGAAGCACCAAAATA
Organism: Carya illinoinensis; assembly: GCF_018687715.1. Taxonomy (NCBI): domain Eukaryota; kingdom Viridiplantae; phylum Streptophyta; class Magnoliopsida; order Fagales; family Juglandaceae; genus Carya; species Carya illinoinensis. The sequence continues at coordinate 20,538,800 of NC_056761.1, forward strand.
CGTTATGGTCTGCGCCACTAGAATCAATTGATTATTTAGGATTTTATGGCATAATAACTGAATTTCATAATTTTGGATAAAATGCTTGTTCGAAACTGTGAAATCCTTTTTAGGGGCACTTCGGGGTTGAGTTTTGGTAAACAATTTTCACTGTATGTTAATATGAATATTTATGATTTTTCAGTACTAAGTTTATTATGCATTTTTTGGGAGTGAATAGTAACCTCGAAAAGTTACTAATTGCAGTGTTTTCAAAATCACAGTATAGAATGTCTAAATTAGGTTAGAGAAGTTTTATTTGGACACTTGACAAAATCTTAGTGACACATAGTGAATAGTATTAGACACTTGGCACAAAGAGGAACCGTTAGATGGATTTGTGAAGGAAATCAAGGTGTGAGATCATGCCACCTTAGCAAAACTTTTTTTTTTATCTGATCAACCGAATTGAGCCAAATCAAAGAGGGTTTCAACCCTAATGAAACCCTAAATGGTTGGAATCCAATTGAAATCCCAAAAACTTGGTTTAAACTGAAGCCCTAAATGGTTTCCCCAAACCTTAAAGTTGGCCTTCAAACCCTTTTTGATCCAATTTCTAGCATTGTGTTTAATCACTTGATTAAATCACTTCCACATGCTATTAATTTTTCAAATTCTTGTTATGACATCTTTATCCAACCTTTTAAACCTTGGAAATTTGATTGGGCCAAGAAAAATTGGATTTGAGCTTGATAGCATCTCAAACCCTAACCAAACCCCCTTCAAACCCCAAATTGAAGCCCACTTGGTTAAGGCCCATGAATTTGGCCACCTTGGCAAAGCTTCTTGAAGAAGATTCCTCGCCCACATGGCAGACCATCCACTGCCCTTGGCTGCACCCAATAGTGCCTTGATGAGATGGAGAAACCCACCCCATCAACCTCCATACCTCACAGCTTTTGTAGGTAGTCCTTTCCCCTCACTATCTCCATTTTATGTCACATAGCCACCTAAAATCAAGGTTCATTCAGTCCATATCTTCCCCTTCTAGAAGTCTTGAGTTGTACAAGACATACTTCATTCTCTTTCATCACTTCTTCACCCCATTCTTAGAGAGAAACCCAAAAGAACTCTCTATGGCAGATTTCTGGGTCTTTTTATGTGGAGCTTTTCTACCCTTTTTAAGTATTTTTCCACGATGACTCCTTCATAAAAGTTATTCCTATTTGACTATAGTTTCCATAGATATATTATTCATATCATTCCATGGTTATTTGGATGGTCAAAAGTATTTTTAACCATAGAAAGGTCATTCTGGGCGTGAAACTGGAGAGTACGTTATGTTTTGGAGTTTTTAACCAAGCTAATGGGCATATCTTGGTCCGAAAATTTTATGGAGTGTTGTTAGCATGTTTTTAATAGTTTTCATTGAGGTTTTTTTGCATGAATAAATCTTTTCATGATAGATTTTCTTAGATCTAGAAACTTGAAAAATGTAAGTGGCAAAACAGTTTTTATTTGGAGAAAGTTTGAATATTTTGAGGTTTGATCATACTATAAAGGCTTTGATATTTTTATATGATGATCCCAAGTCTCTTATTTTCATGTTATAATGTTATTTTGAAGATATTTAGTATTAGTTTCAAAGATATGATTTTTCTATGCAAGAGGATTTTGGTTAGGCCTAAGATTTGATGTTTTTGGATTAGATCCATGTTTTATTGATTTTTAGCCATGTGATTTTAAGTTTGATGGTTGTATATTCTTTAGGACATATTCTTAAACCATGTGATGCTTTATTTAAAATATCTCACCTTCTTAAGCCATTGATCAAGAGATTTATCTAAACTAGTTGAGGAAAATGTTTCCATTTTTGGACTAAGTGTAAAACCAAAAACTCCAAGTGTTATTTTGTGATTTTGGTGACTTTAGTTTGATAATTTAAAGCATGTTGATCTTAGGATGATGTTATGAATATGTTAGACGTAAGATTTGATTTTTTGAAATTCTTGGAGATGTTTTGATTTAGGGTCAAAACTTGTGATTCAAGTGTTTGGATCTTTTTACAAAAAGTTTGGTGTTGATTATTAGCTTTTCCTAAATAGATATTTTAAGTATGGTTTTAAACTTAGGATAGGAAGATCCTTGTCGCAAAATTTTGGGTTAAGCATGAGTTTTGAAGTTGGAAGGAATTGCAACAAAAATCAAGAGAAATGGCCTATGGATGTTTCGACCATAGTGTGTTTTTCATAGTTGTGGTTTATTTAAAATTTTTCTAAGTTGATATCTGAGTTTAGGACAAAATTTACATGAGGAATGTAAATTTTAGAAATTTTTGGAGTTAGGATGTGAAATCCTTAAGTTAGGGATAAAATTGTCATTTTTCCACATGTAGATGGTAAAATGGTCATTTTAATCTAAGTCGTCTCTTTTATACATTTCTAATTGTTAGTAATTAAATGTCTAAATTTTAGAATACCTTCTTAAAATTCCTCGTGTTTAGTGCCGTATTCTCGTAGAACGCGACGATCGAGGTAAGTTAGCTTCTAACTTACTATCAGTTTACTGTATATATGATGGGTAAGGGTACTAAAATTTATGTATGTATGTTATCATATATGTCATGCCATGCCATGTCACGTCATTACATGTTTATCTGTTTTGCATGATTTATTTTGTCACGAATATTTATCTGTTACACAATCTATTCTGTCACGTACTGCTATATGTTATAAGTATGCCTTGTTAAGTATGCCATATGTTACATGTATGTCATATCATGTAATATTCGCCATTGCAAGTATATCATGTTAAGTAAAGAAGTCAGATCAAGTTTATGTTAAGTCAAGTTTCAGATCATGTTCATATTAAGTTATTCATGTCAATCACGACCCTAAATACTAGGATGAGGTAATATCCTAGTGGAACTCCTTTGTTCATGCTGGAGTGTCTAAATAGGTGTGAAATTCTCTGGGTTGACGAAGTACAGTCAACAGGTTGCGAATGGGGTCACCGGAGCGCGCCAGGCACTAACGCCGATGGAGCCATATTTTATTTTACATGTGTTCACAGCAAGTGTGGCACAAACAATTCATGGGCCCACAACAATTGTGGAGCATGAAGGAGGGGGCCACAACAACTGTGGAACATATACTACGTGAGATATAGCAATTGTGACACATAGAATACGTGGAGCCACAACAATTGTGGAGTACTTAGTAATGCATTCACAGCCGGTATAGATACCTGTGTTGTGATGCGATAATCGGCAAGGACTCACGGCTCAAGGGGACCCGTGTAGCACCCATATGTTCACGTTATGTTTCAAGTTCACGTTCATGTCAGGTTATATTCACATACATGTTATGTTCAATTTGACATTGATGTTATGTTATGTTCATGTTTACATTATGCCTCAAGTTCATGTTTATGTCATGTTATGCTCAGGTTTATGTTAAATTCCAGTTCATGCTTATTTTATGTATGTTCACGTTCATGCTATGATTCAAGTCCATGTTATATTTCAAGTTCATGTTCATGTTATGTTGCTAGCCCATGTTATATTTTAAGTTCAAGTTCATGTCATGTCAGTTCAGGTTATGTCAATTATGCCATGCTATATGTCAAGTTCTGTTATGCTTACGAATTTAATTATGCATTCATGCTTTTATTGCCATGCATGCATCTTTAAACTGTGTGGGAGTTTCCTATTAACTTATTGAGATTTGTAATCAAATCTCACCATGCTAGTCCCAACTACCATTCCCCCCGAATGGTAGGCGATGTGTCAGGATCAAAGCAGGGAGCGAACGTTAGTAGACTGAAGGAAGTTGACTAGACGCCGCAAACACGACGTGGAGCTTATAGCTTCCCTAGCTAGTTTTTGGATAGTATTATGGCCTCGTTAGTTGAGTTACACGAGTCAAGAACTTCCTCAATAGTGTATTTTGGTAATGTAAATATGGAGTTTGGCCTCCCATACTTTTCAAATTACAGTCTTCTAAGACTCGCACTGAAATTGCGGATGTTTATTTTGTTAAGTATGCTTGGATTATGATTTAACTATTTGAGATATTATAAGTTTGGTGCATAGTATTGCTCAAAAAATAAATTATCCACTGTAAATATTGCATAATGCTAGATGTATGTTAAGAATATTGCATCTTATATTTCATGAATGAGGGCAAGTAACCTTGTATTGCATGTCCCGATGCTTAAGACGTCCGTTTGATCCCAAGCGAAATCTGAGGGCATCACAAACCTCCTTCACCAAAACCTAGCCTTTCTCCCCCTCTCCATAGCACACATGCACATGACCCATAAATGGGTCTCCCACACGTCACCACCACCAACGGCCTTAGCACTGTCGTGCATGGGTTTTTGCCCCACCATGCACTTCCCCTGACCTCCACTACTCCTCCTTGAGCACTCCATGCTAGCCAAGTTTCCATCCATGGAAACCCTTGGATTCCCCTTTTAGACCCACGGCCAGCCCTTCAAAGCCCACAGATCTATCGTGCTCTACCACCCTGACCACCACGAGGCCACCTTGAGGCCCAAGACCACACCTAGCTGTCCCTAAGCCCAAACCACCACCTTATGTAGTGGATAGCCACCGTACGCGGTGTTAACTATCACATACGACTCATTCGACACCATTGACCATGATGGGTAGCGGCAACGTAAGGGGTATCTCGTCGATGGTATAACTCTCTATCATTTATCCTCGTTATTATGTTAGTTGATAGGTTATGGACTCTGCTGTTAATATTGTGGAGTTCGCTAAATAGTTGTGAAGTGAAGTATTGCTGTGTAGTGAAGTGTTGTTGTGTAGTGAAGTGTTGGGCTTGACTATGTAGTGTGCCGTGAAGTATGGGCACAAAGTACGTGTCGTAGTTGTAGTATGGCATAGTGTGAACGGAGTACATGTGGCTTGTGTTGTATGTTGTGTAGCAACTCACTGTGTTTTGCATCGGGGTAATATGTGATGTAGCGGAGGGAGTACACATGGTGCGTACTCCATGTAGTGCGGCAATGCACTGTGTGGCATGCGTCATAGTGATGCGTGTGTAGTGTGGATGGAAAAGAGATCGCGTGAAATGTACTCTATGTAGTGTCATGATATATCGGACGACATGTCACGAAAGTTTGGATGGCGTAGTTGAGGAGCATAGAGTGTATTGTATAGCATCAGAAACTGTGGAACAGTGTCCCAAAGTAGCTGCGGGGTGGCCTGTAGTCTAACGTGACGGGTGTCACCTTGAAGTCTACTTATGGCTAACAGTACATGTGAAGTGACGAAAAAGTGTAAGAGTAGTGCAGTGGAAGCATGACAGGCGTCGTGACCTAACTCAAGTTTAGTCTCAAGCTATGTGATGTGACGAAAATGCATTTGTGGATGCAGTCCTATCATGTTAAGTGTTGGGATGAACTTCTAAAGGGACCCGAAAGTAGGAAGAGTCCTACCAACTGGGTCTGAGTAGAAGTTAGTATGGGAGTATGGAGCTTGTTTATATAAGCGTTAGACTATAAATTGATCTTAGGTGAAAAATGGTAAGGTACATGAGCATTTGGTGAGACATGTGTGCCGAACGGATTTACCATATGCAATGGGTAATCTGTCCTCAGCATGGTTATGCGGTGTTTTAGTCCCAGAGTTGGCTTTAGACCATGTGACGTGTATGGATGGGAATGAGGATTGAGTCTGGGCTAAGATACACGAAGGTCATAATGGGTAAGTTGTCTAAGATTGGGATGCGTAACTTAGCTGGTTTGACTCATGCATCGGAATGAGGTTAATAGAATAGTAAGACGAAGGTCTTAGTGTCTTAACCCTAAGGTGAATCATGGAGGTTCACTTTAAAGGATAAGACTCCAAAGGTTTTAGCATGGTAAATGGAACGTAAGAACACAGGGATGGATAGAGAGTGTTCCAAGTGAAACGTAGTTCTATTTTTAGCATAGTTGCTTATGCAATAGATAGAGAATGACGTGAGGTTATGTGTACGCATGTAGGTTAACATTTGACACGCACGTGAATGGACTGCATGGAATGAGTATGGCTTGAAGTCCATGTAAGTATTACATTCATACACTTCTAGAGTTTTCAAAATAAATGAAAATGAAAATGAAATGCTTTTCCTTTGCAATGCTTTACTAAAGGACATGAAAGATGCTTTAAGAAAGAATGTCAAGTATAAGTTTTCAAATATAAGTATATAATAGCCCTCCTTAGTAGCCCATTTTTACGCATCCAAAGTATGTAAGTGTACGCATGTGAATGGATACTATACATGATAAGTATAGTATGTATTTTCACAAAATGAAATGTGAGGCCTCAGCCCTATGCTTTAAACAACACGAAGAAAATGTTTTAAAACGTCCCTCTAAAAGATGATGCTTTAAAGGATGCACGAACTGAGGTTTTAAATGATGCCATAAAAGATGATGTTTAAGCCTATGTTTTTTAAATGACTTTTATGAATGAATTGAAAGAAAGGACTGAAAGAACGGTAATGGACTGAAAGGAGTGAATGAATTAGGACTAAATGAATGAAATGAGTGAATGTTTAATGTATGAAAATACTTAACGGCCATATGAATGGAAAAGGGTACCAAAGGACTGGACCGGGTAGATTGCCATGCTGTGTAAGTAGTACTGGTAGTTCACCCAGTGCTGCACCCTAACGGAAATGCATTCCTAACCATGGGCAGAATCGAGGTCCAAAAGACCACTAACCCCAGAACACAGGGCGTAACTGTGTGCTACAGCCAATGAAAGCGATACAAAACAATGTATGTATGCATAAACAGACACTTTAAGAAATGGAGGCAGTGAGGCGTAGGGAACTGTTTTACGAAAGAAAACCCTTTTTAAAGAAAAACAACCCCACCTCGCAATGTTTTTAAAATGAATTGAATATCTATGTATGATATGTATGGAGTGATGAATGCATGAATGAAAACCTATGTTATTATATTTTAACTGATGGAGTAATGCTTATGAGTCATTGACTCATTTTAGTTTTATGTGTGCCCTCCCAAGGACAAGATGGGCATGACGCGTCAGGACAGGCACAACCCAAGGCTAAGAGCACAAAAGCCTAGACATGCTATTTTGTACAATAGACTTTAATTATAAAATTTAATGTTTTCCACTGTAACCTTTTTAAATTAAGAAACATGTTTTATTTATAAACATTGAGTCTTTTGTATCCTAGCACGAAAAGAAAAGAAATTTGAATACGAACTGTAATTCTTGTCTATTTTTAGAAAATTATTTTCTAAATGACCCACCACAAGGACGGGTGTTACAATAAGGCCCCAATGGAAGGCCCAAACCACATGGTATATACTCCAAAGGGACTCAATGATACAATTTGAGCCTCATTGAAACCTTATAAAGAGTAAGAACTTTTCCTTCCCAAACAATGTGGGATCTCATACACCACCTACCCTTACCCTTATCATATAGGATATCACTTAGAAGATACGGCTCAATGCTTGCATTCCTATGCGGATTTTATTTCCAATAAGGTGATATTAGATTTTGAGTTGATCTAAATATTTGTTGTGTATTTAGTGTTGGCACAGCTATTTGTTATGGATGTATCATGTTGTTGATATTTGAATGAAATCTATTTATCAAAAAAGAAAAATCTGACGTGCCTTTTACTTTAAACAAAATGTCTATTGACAATCAACCACCATAATTTGATTCAGCCTATCTACATTCTAGTGTAATGGCTTCCCATGTATGTCTTATTTGAAACAATTAAAGGAATAAAATCTATTGAGAAGGAAGAGAGAGAATAGCATGAGGAAGGAAATCCTACCGAGAGAAATGAAAGAGAGCGCGACAATGTAGATCTGGGCCCTAAGATCCATGGCAGCAACAACAAGAGAGGAAGGATGGTCAAGTTCTCTTGGGTGTCTAATGGTTGATTCTGGCAAGTGGGTGTCTAGGTTTGGTGAAGGGAGGGCTAAGGTGAGGGTGATTCATTGTATTTGTGGTGGTTTGCCTTGTGTACAGGGGACAAAAGTTGGGGTGGTGGTCACTTCTGGGTATGGTTCAGCAGCCAATGGTGGCTAGTGCTAGTCCGTGTGGTGCAACCGGAGAGAAAGAGGAACTTTTGATGCTTCTAAACCTAGAGTACATCAGAGTAAGAATAGGGACTTGTTGTGAGAATGGTTGTGTTTTGAAATCGTAAGAGGTTGTACATATAGAGGAAGAGTTCGATGCGTTTGATTTGGGGTCGAATAGTGACTGTTGTAATCAAAATTTTCGATCATCTTATCATATAAGAGAGAGAGGCTGATGGGAGTAATAGAGAGATTGATTTGGTGTGAGTTTGATGTTTAATCTATATAAGGGGAAGAGACTGATTTGATGAGGTTGTGCTCGACGAGGATTGTGTGTCATATGATGGTGGTGGGATTTGGTATTGGGAATTTGGGATTGAGTTAAAAATATGTAAAATTTATTTTGTCACTAAGAGTTTAAGAAATAAGAGAGTTCAAATCAAATCAACAGTTCATTCGAAGTATGGTTTAACTACATTTGTCTTAAAATAATAATATTAATAGTATTAATAATACTAATCTAAATTAAGATATTTATGATAACATCAAGAATAATAAATAGTTATTTATTTATTTATTATTATTATTATTACTATTGTGATCTTTACGTTTCAATTCTAATACGACCCGTTTAATTAAATGGATAAGATTCTAAAACCATAACATGATCCACATAAATAATAGGTGGTACAACATGACTTGTACAACTTGTTTAATAATTAACTTTTATTGTGTTTACATGAACACAACCTGTTTCACCTGTTTCATATAAATGGGTTGAGCTAATCCATATATTTATTTTTATCCAATTAATATAATTTCATATATAATACATAGATAACTATTTATATCATTCATAATTACAAGTGGCTTCATGATATAATATTTTATAATCAATATCCAAATCAATAATAAATAAGAAATTTAACATTTCTATAAAATGATTAAGTAGTCAAATACTAATATTTAAAATGAAATTTCAACAATAATAAAGGCATAAATCTAAACACTTATAGAATTTGAAAATATGATTTATTCATATTATACGGGTTGATTATGGGTTTCGCAATTGATCTGTTTATTAATCGTGTTTTATTGAGTCAACTAATTTTAATCAAAATTTAATTATATCCAATTTAAATCTATTTATTTTATATTATGTTTATGTTGAATTCACAAACCATATGATATATCGCCTCAGAAAATATAAATATAAAATAAATGTACCAGTGCACTAGATGTATCTCTAATAATAGTTTGTTCAGTTTTTAAGCAAAAGTATTTCCCGAATTGTGATGTAATGGAGGCAGAATTGGAAAGGTCTCCTTGTTTTGTGTGGAGGAGTCTCTGGTCCAATTTAGGCTTATTGAAGGAAGGGATGGTCTGGAAGATGGGAAATGGGAAAAACATTAGAATTTGGAAGGATAAGTGGTTGCCCAAGCCAGTAACTTTTCAGGTTTAGACATATACTAATACCCTGGATTCAGGATGCTTGGTGGAAGCTTTGATTGATGAAGAAAGTTGAGCATGGAAGGTAGATTTGGTGTAGGTAGTTTTTAATGAAGAAGAAGCAAAGATCATAGCCTCAATTCCTATCAGAAAAATAGGGACAAATGATAAAAGGATCTGGGCAGGATCTTCAAAAGGCAATTTTTCTGTCAAGATCGAGTGCCTATTTCATGGAAACAAAGCTATTACTCAGAAATCTAGGTGACTCTTCGTCAGGGAGGGGGAATGAGGGTATGTGGAGGGTTCTATGCCAGTTAGATGTTTCAGGCAAGGTTAAAATGTTGATCTGGAAAAGTCTCACCAATATTCTTCCCACAAAGGATAACCTCTTCAGAAAGAAAATTGTTGATAGTAACTTATGTCCCATTTGTTTAAGAGAGACAGAAACTACATTGCATATCCTTTGGACTTGTCCAGCAGCAACAGATGTATGGGGAGGTGAAAACAGCAACTTTAGGAAGTGGAACTCTTCCTTTTCTGACTTTCAACATTTATGGGAGGAGATGGCTGGGATTTTAAACAAAGAAGATTTAGAATTGGTTGCATTATTCTGCTATCATATTTGGGGTAGAAGAAAAGCTTTTGTCTTTCAAGACCAGTTTAAAACCCCTGCCACAATTATAGTTATGGCTGAGGCTGAGCTTTCTATGCTCAAGGAGATCAAACAAAAGAACAGCATCAAGCTAGATGGGGTTCCTTATTGAGCAAGCTCAAACCAACAGTGGCAACCACCTGTGTGGCCTTTCTTTAAGGTAAACTTTGATGCAGCTTATGACAAAGATTCAAACAGAATGGGAATGGGGATTATCGTGAGAGACAGTGAGGGGTGACTACAAGCTTGCTTAACAGGACCAAGGGAGCGGATTTTCTCAGTATTTCAAGCAGAAAGAGCAATTCTCCATAGGGCTTTGGAGTTATGTGTAGAGTTGGGAATGAATCAAGTGATCTTCGAGGGGAATGCCAAAGTGGTTATAGATGCTATTAACTCCAAATGTGAAGACAATTCTTGGCTCAGCCAGGAGATAGAAGACATACAACAATTAATGGAACTTCACTCGACTTGGACGCTATCTTTTGTCTATAGATCTACAAACAATATAGCCCACACAGCAGCTAAAGTGGCTATCAAGGAGTTTGAAGAAACAATTTGGCTAGAAGATGGACCCAAGGTGGTCATAACTTCTGTTTTAAATGATGTATCTTGTATACCTCAAAGTTAATCAATGATATGGTGTGTCTTTCTTTCAAAAAAAAAAATAATAATTGTTTCTTGCCGTACACATCAGTTCGAGGTATATCTGAAGATTATTATACCAAAGTTTCTAACAATTATTATAAAACAACTTGACTTCTAGATTCACAGTTGTTATTTTCCATGAATTTGGTGTTTTTACTAAAAAAAAAAAAAAAGCACATAATTATATTTCTCTTTATTGAACAAGTAGAGAAAAATATTGCTAGTTCTATTATAGAGGGCCCGAGCCTTCCACCTTTCAATTATTTCAGTCAGGGGTTGGGAAGCAAATGGGAAAGGATTTCTTCTTTTCTTTTCTTTCTTTTTTTTTTTTTTTGGAGGATGCCTAGTTTTTAAGCCCAAAACGTTATACATTTCATTATATATGTGTATTTTAGATATATATATATAATTGTTTAAAAAAAAAGAGTTAAAGACTACTTAGTACTATTTTGATTTCTATTGGGTTATTGTTGATACAATTGAAATGAAATATTAGGGAGAGCTTATGGTATATCTGTTTAAGTGTGATTGCTAGGATTTAAGCAATCCTCGAATGGAAGTGCGTGATGATAAATATTTCTTGAGTAGTAATACATCGCAAAAATGGTATAAAAATGATCCTTTTGTTTTGGCTTCCCAAATATCTCAAGGATTCTACTTAGATAATCTTGAGTTATAAAATCAATGACGAGTGGTACAAAAGTTTTCTCTAATAAACATATATGATGTTATCCCTAAGGCGGAGGGACAAAATGAAAAAGAAGACGATCCCTCTACTCAAGAGAGTCAACCCATCTTTAACTTATTTGTAGATTTAAGTCAGTATGAGATGATTCCATTACATTGAAAAATATTGAAACTGAAATTGTTGATGCGACAGTTGAAGAAATGTTGACTCATCTGGAGTATCTATAGATGATGAGGGCGAATAGTCAACTGAAGCTAATACAGATGATCAACCTGTTTTGAATGTATTGGTAACTCATAAAGTCCCCAAGATGTGAAAGAGTTTATCAAGAATGAACTTATACACCTTTGGTTACAAGTTCATGACATAAAATTTGCAAAGATGTGAAGAACTTATCAAGAATCGTTGTTTGGTAATGATTAATTGATTTCTAAAATTATTTAATATGTATGCAAAATATAGAATATGCAAATAATAATTTTTTGTGTATATATTTTTTCAATGATGAGTTCAAACTAAATTTTAATTGGAGAGAAAAGCGTAAGTCTATTGATGAGCTTATATATAATGCATTCTACAAATCTAAGGCGATGTATCATGAGTATTATAATAAGTTCGAGAAATGGGATGAGGCACGTCAACATCCTTTTCAAGATATCAGATCTTCCAATTGGAAAAGACTTTTTGACATATTTGAGGATCTAGCATAATTATATAACGTAAATGAATTCTTTTATATGTCATAATTTATAATTTTCTCTTACTAATCTTTACAACTTTTATGGAGAAGCGAAGTTCTATAAACAAAACAAATAGATTGAAGTTGAAAATTCATCATCATGCAGGTTCCAGATCTTTCGATCGCCTCTCTAGGAAATTGATAATACTATTTTATATATTTGATTTTATATAGTTTATTATTTTGATGTATTCTAATGACTTTATATCTATAAAATATGTGTCTTGTAGCAAGAGTCGGATACTAATTATGATATGACACAATTATAAGTTGCATCACATATTAATCGTAATGGAGAGTAGAGTCATCCCGATGCTCGTGAAAAATATTTAAATATTATTATCTATTTTAATTAAACATATTTGAATATTTGTGGAAATATTAATTCTTATCTTATGTTTAGGAAAAAAAAAAATTGGCCTACATGCTAAATCTTCGTCAAATCAAAACTCCTCAACATGTGATGTTAAAATTTTTTCAATCCACGTTCAGGATATTTGAGTGGTTTGGGTCACTGTGTCAAGCCTTCTAGTTCTTCCTCATCGCCCAAGAATGTCTCAAACAACTCCAAAGCATTAAAGTAAGCGAGGTCTGAGATCGAGGAATTTAGTATAAGACAGCATGAGCTAGAAGCTCAATTGGTGCAACAAGCAGACATAGAGATGTGAATGAAACAACAAGAACAGCAACAAGAGGAGTTCAGGAGAGAGATGCAACTCCAAATGCAAATGTTTATACAACAATTCAGGCATCCAAGCAATTGATTTACATTATACGTACAAATTTTATATTTGTTTCTATAAGATGAACACTAGTACTATTTTATTTATTTTGTTTGCACTTATGAGATTACTTTTATGTGTATTGAACAAATTGTAATGTATTTTTCTAAGATGTTATGTATTTGTATTGATTTTTTTTATTTTTGGGTAAAATCAAGTACTTACTGTTCGAACAAAAGCAGTCAAACCATTTGAATATTGATACAGAACATTCAAATGTAATATGTCATAAACATTTGAACAACACTCGTCAAACCGTTCAAACGTAACAATCATTCATATGCTTACTGACGATGTCAAACATGACATCGAATGAGTTCAAATGTAGTTGTCTGTTCGAGCACCAAAATTAACGTTCGAACCCTTTTCCATTTGAACGAATTTATTTCGGTCGACCTGTAACGCCCGTCCTTGTGGTGGGACCTTTTCAAAATGATTTTGATAAAAATCGATAGGAATTACAATTCCTTTTAAATTTCTTTTCATTTCATGCCAAGATACAAAAGACTCCATGTTATAATTAAATTCATTTTTCTTAATTAAAAGATTACAGCGGACAAGACTAAACTTTATAATTAAAGTTTCTCATACAAAAAATCTTGCCTAGGCCTTCGTGCTCTTCCCCTTAAGCTGTGACTGTCCTGACTTGTCATGTTCATCTTGTCCTTAGAAGGGCACACATAAAAACTAAAATGAGTTTGATGACTCGTAAGCATTACTTCATACAGTCAAAATATAATAACATAGATTTTTAGTCATGCATTTATCATTCCATACATACATATCATACTTAGCATGCATACGTCTTTCTTTTCGTTTTAAAAACGTTGTGAAGTGGAGCTTTTCTTTATAACATGTTTTCTTCTTTTAAATAGTTCCCCACACATCGCTTCCTTCATTTCTTAAATAGGCTTTTCATGCATACACCTTTTTACATACATACATTCATGCGTTCATCTTTTCTTACTTACGTACATTCATGCATTCCATTCATTCATACATACATGCATTCCTTTCTTAACATGTATCCTGTAACGCCCGTCCTTGTGGTGGGACCTTTTCAAAATGATTTTGATAAAAATCGATAGGAATTACAATTCCTTTTAAATTTCTTTTCATTTCATGCCAAGATACAAAAGACTCCATGTTATAATTAAATTCGTTTTTCTTAATTAAAAGATTACAGCGAACAAGACTAAACTTTATAATTAAAGTTTCTCACACAAAAAATCTTGCCTAGGCCTTCGTGCTCTTCCCCTTAAGCTGTGCCTGTCCTGACTTGTCATGTTCATCTTGTCCTTAGAAGGGCACACATAAAAACTAAAATGAGTTTGATGACTCGTAAGCATTACTTCATACAGTCAAAATATAATAACATAGATTTTTAGTCATGCATTTATCATTCCATACATACATATCATACTTAGCATGCATACGTCTTTCTTTTCGTTTTAAAAACGTTGTGAAGTGGAGCTTTTCTTTATAACATGTTTTCTTCTTTTAAACAGTTCCCCACACATCGCTTCCTTCATTTCTTAAATAAGCTTTTCATGCATACACCTTTTTACATACATACATTCATGCGTTCATCTTTTCTTACTTACGTACATTCATGCATTCCATTCATTCATACATACATGCATTCCTTTCTTAACATGTATATGTCTATTCTGCGACGCCCCCAAATCCCACATACGGACACGGGGAAATCGAGACGTCGAGATTATGACAATACGAGTCAGCACCCTATCGCCAAGTGCCGAGTGTGTGTACATGCAACAAGTGTGTAAAAGAAAACACGCAGCGAATAAACAAAGTCATATAACTAAGTACCAAAATTTTTCTTTGTTTAATACAAACCTATTCAAAACATACATAATAAAATATTACAAGCTACAAATATTGTTTCAAAACCAACTACAAGGCATAAACTCCAACTCAATACTTCAGCCTCCTCCTCCTCCTCGATCTCTGCATCAAAATCTACAGTACCAAAATGGTGCCGCAAGTAAGTAAGATCCAAACGCCATAAGACAAAAACATATTAAACTCAACAATATGCATGAAAGAATGCAAATGCACATGTTCTATAAAAACCACATTTTTTCCACGCATGCCAAAATCCCATTTGGCCCAAAAACATAAACTTTAAAACCAGTCCTCGCCATTATCTCAGATAATGGCCCAAAACAAGAAACCACAATTTTCCTATAAAATTGATCACAAAGCCTCAACGTAACCTCCCCATTTTCCCAGAAAACGGTCCGTATCCGAAATCCATAAAACCGATCCAATTATTGCATGCACCATGATCTCCCCAAGGGATCATCCACACACTCTAGCTCCTGTGCCACACCGCAAGTAACGACTACGCGTGTAACTCCTAAATGAGGGATGCCCAGTACTCGTGCCCAACGCGTTCTTGGACCAGGCCATCCTCTAGTCCCAGCCACTCTAGGAACCATGGAGTCGACACGACAACGTTACCTTATCGTGCGATCCGGTCGTCGCCCAGCGACAACCCAGGGGATGCCACTCAGTATTATCCACTCCCGAATGACCAGAGGAGCTCCACTGAGATAATACCCCATCCCGACTTGGGGTCGTGATACACACGCACCCGAAAATCCATTTACACGATTAAAATCGGATTTTCTCAATTTAAAATAAAATGCACATGAATGCACCATGTAATGCACACCTCAAGGCACAAATAACCAACCAATCACAAAACAACCAAACCAAGCAACTCGGTCCTCAATCCATCCGACCCTCGAACTCCGCGAACTCAGTCCGGAATCAACCAACTAGTCAAATAAATAATTGTAAAAGCAAAAATATATTTAAATCTAAAATGAAGTTTGGAAAATACTTATAGCGCTATAAGGTATTTTTTGAAAGCTCACGACGTTGCAAACGGCGGAGAAAAAGTAACGTAACAGTGTATTTTACACTGTGGCCGTGGGTTATAAATTACCCACTTTCGAACAGGGACAAACCAAGACACGAAATTGATAGGGAATGGTCTAAAGATGTTTATGAACCTAAAGGAAGTAAGTTTTGGCCGTGGGTGGCGGTGGAAATGGCGGTGGAAGTGCAAAAAGGGGCTGATCGGAGTTGAGCTCGTGGGAGCTGCTTTGGCAACAGATCGGGGCCGAAATTGGGTGGGTTAGGACGGCAAGAGGTAGCAAATGAAGTGGTAAAAAGATGGTGGCCGGAGGTGGAGCGACGGCGCCAAAAATGGCTCAAAACCGTGCGGAAAGATGGGGCTCTAGGGGGTTAACGGCTGCTCGGATGGGGCTGGAAATCAGTGGGGTGGTGCACCGGCCGAAGGGGAGTCGAACGGTGGTGGCTGTGTTGGCCACGTCAGCCGGCAGCGGTGGTTCTGTGCTGAGGACCAATCGGAGACGGGAAGAGAGGGAGAGAGCCTTGCGCGCACGGGGAGAGAGAAGGAAAAAGAAGAAGAAGAAAAAGAAAGAAAGAAGAAAGGAAAAAGAAAAAAGAAAAAAGAAGAAAAAAAGAGAAAAGAAAAAGAAAAGATGAGGAAAAAGAAATGAGGTCCAATCCTCACCTCCGGAGTCCAAAAACTGATCCGACAAAAACGATTTTAAAAACATAAAACGACTAAAATAAATTAAACACCACATCAAACTAAAATAAATAAAATAATTTAAAATAAAAGAGCTAATATATTAATTAAATTATAAAAAAAAACTCATTCAATGAAAATACACGTAAAAACGGGGTATCACATATTCTTATCATTTTCATTGGCCATAGTACACTATTACGCCTCGTGTGTTAGGGTTAACGATCTTTTGGACTTAATTCAGCCCGTGGCCACGGGTTGGGAATCCATTCCGTCAGGGTGCAGCACTAGGTACACTACCAGTATTACTTATCCAGCATTGCAATCTACCCCGTCCAGTCCATTCATTTGTACCATTTACATTCCAGTCCATATGGCTATTACGTATTTTCATACATCATACATACAGTCTGTTCATTCCTTTTCAGTAATTTCCTTTCCTTTACAATCCTTAAGTCCTTTACAGTTCTTACAATTCGTTTCTTTCATAAAAGTCTTATTAAGAAAATAATTTTCATCAAAGTCATTTTTAGAAAAAGTCATCTTTCATGACATCGTTTAAAACATCGTCTTTCATAGGGATATTTTAAAACACTTTCATAGGGACATTTAAAAACATAGGGCCGAAGCCTCACTTTCAAAGGGACATTTTAAAACACTTTCTTCGCGTTGTTTAAATGATAGTTTTCTTTCTTTTTGTAAAAGTTGTTCTAAAAGAAGTTTCTTTAAGAGAAAATGGTTTTCTTTCTTTTTTTCATAAAAATTGTTTTAAAAAGTTATTTTATTTTTAAAAAGTCTATTACAGTTTCAGTCCTTACAGTCCTTAACAGTTCTTATTTGTCTTTTAAAGCTTCTTTTCGTTCCTTTTCATGAACATACATACAAGACGTACTACTTATAGCATCAATTCACATGCATACACGTACATACTTTGGGTGCGTAAAAAGGGGATGCCAAGGAGGGCCGCTACATACTTATACTTGAAAACTTATGTTTCGTTGTATTTCTTTGGTAAAATGTGTCTCATGGAGAAAAATTTCAGTTTTCTTTTAGAGAAAAACTTTCATTTACTTCTTCTTTTGTATAAAGAAAACTTTAGAAGAGTATGAACGTAATACTTATCTAGACTTCATGCCATACTCAATTGATGCAGTCCATTTGTGTGTGTGTCAGATGGCAACCTACATGCATAAACATAACCTTACGTCATCATCTATCTAATGCATAAGTAACTATTCTAAAAATAGAACTATGCCTCACTTGGAACACTCTACGTCCATCCCTGGAGTCTTACGTGCCATTTACTTACTATACTAAAACCTTCGGGGTCTTATTCCTTAAAGTGAACCTTTGTGATTCACCTTAGGGTTAAGACACTAAGACCTCCGTCTCGTTCTTTTATTTCCACAATCCGAATAATGATTCCGACCGACAAAGTCATGCATCCTAACCTTAGACTATATACTCGTGACTACTTTCGCGTATCCTTCGACTAAATCCTCATTCCCATCCAGTCAAGTTACATGAATTCAAGCCAACTCTAGGACTAAAATACCATGTAACCATATTGAGAACAGCTTACTCATTATATATGGTGAACTTGTCTGACACACGTGTCTTGCCAGAGGCACATGTATCTCATCCCCTTTTATCACCTAAGAGTAACTTATAATTCCAATGAACGCCCGCTTATATAAACAAGTTCCATACTCCAATACCAACTTGCTTAGACCCGGTTGAAAGGACTTTTTCTACTTCCCGGCCCTGTACAAGTTCATCTCAACACTTGATAAGAGAGGACTGCATCCACAAATGCACCTCTGTCATGTCACCCAGCTCAAGACTAATCCCAAGTCACGTCACAACGCCCATCGTGCTTCCGCTACATGCTTTGATACTTTTCTACCACTTCCATATACTCTTAGCCATAGTCAACCACAAAGTGACACCCGTCACCCCAGATTACAGGCCACATTACCATTGCTTCAGGACACTGTTACACAGTTTCCCGATGCTACAACATACAGTCCACGCTTCTCTGCTACGCCATCCAACCCTTCATGACACTCCATCCGGTGTATCACGACATAGCACAGAGTATACTCACGTGAACTCTCTTCCATCCACACTATGGCACACATCGCTACGATACACATGTCACGGTGCATCGCTACTCGACATGGAGCCACACGTACTCCCTTTGCTACAACACTTATTATCACGACGCACACCACATGGTGCATCGCCATACAACATGGAGTACGATCCATGCACACTCCCTTCATTCTACACCACACGTCACTACAACGCACGTCACATGGTGCGTTACTGCACTACACAGAGTACGCTCCATGTGTACTCTCTTTACACTTCACACCGTATTACAACTACAACATCCATTTCAAGCCCATACTTCACAATATAGTCCACAATACTACACAATCACGCCCAACACTTCACAACTACGCAGCGAACTCCACAAATACTAACTACACAGTCTACAATCCAACCAATCAACTACTTTAAACGTAAATAACTAGAAATGGAGGGTTTTACCATTGATTGGATAACCCATGTATCGCTTGCTACTCATCACGATCGAATCATCGGAGGAGTCGTACGTGGCAGTAACACCGCGTACGGTGGCTGTCCACCAGGTAAAGTGGCAGTTTGAGCTTAATAATAGCTAGGCATGGTCTTGGAAAGGCTCAAGGTGGCCTCGTGGTGGAGCACGGTGGCATCACGCCGTGAACAGTGAATCCAAAAAGGAGAGAGGTTTCTTAAGGCGGAGGAATATCTCCCATAGATATTTCCATAATATTTAAAATATCCATAAGCTTTAAAATATATATCTTACTTTGAAATTTGCTGAATAACTTTCAAAACATGCCATTGGGATACAGCATGCAGGATAAGGCTTAACATGTAGATTGAAGCTCAGCATGTAAAACGAGGCTCAGCATGTTGACTGAAGCTCTGCACGTAGATTGAGGCTCATAAAAGAAGAAAGAATGAATAGATATCACACGACCACTCATGAAGTATGTATTCGAGCATAATTCAAGGTCAAACGTAATGGTTTTACCATTCAACTAGAAATCTAGGTCAAAACTAAATCATCCTAAAAGGATTTTTCCATTCATACCCTATCGAAGCATTTTGCTCAATTTTATCCCAAAAAATATATTTTTGGACGAAATTGAAATTTTCATCTCAAAAAACCTTTTTGGGACATTAGTATTGGTATGACCACGGGACAAAATTTTTGTATCCCAAAAGAAATCACAATTTTTTTAGATAAAAATTTCCATCCCAAAAGATCTCTTCTATTGTAGTGAATTAAGTTCGTTTGGAGAAAAACCGAAAAAAAATAGTTGGACCCTAGTTCAATAAGGCTGAAGCAGTGTCTCAACTAGGCACCATGCATGGCACGAGGCTTCATGCCATCAATCATGAGCTAGTGCAAAGGAGTTACTGAGTTAACTTGGTTGACAAAATAGAGTGTGTTAAAGGGGTACGCCACAAAGTAAGGATTATGCTCTCTGAATTGACAATAAACCTTTCCTCCATAAAAAGCTAAAAAATAAAATAAAATAAAAAGTGAGGATTGAATCGTCCTCTTCAAAAGAAAAGTTCAAAATAATAATTGGTTGGTTTTAGTATATTAAAAGCTCTGATTATCAAGGTTAATAGAAGATCATGAACTGAGACCTATAAATCTCTAAAATCATAGACTGACTGAGTATGAACGAAGAATTATATTCACCAGATAAAAGCAGGTTCTATCGAAATGATTGTTTCAAACTTTTCAGAGTACATGTCATTTATCTACCATAAAGCGTTGTAATAGTGACATTGTTGACACTACCTGCTATTCGTATGCGATTTGAACACTCTGTTTCTGGAGCAACTTGAATTGTAGTGAATACAGGTTGCTTGGGACGAGGCAGCTCAATAATCTCACTTTTTAGCATGGAAATAGCAACATGCACACTTGGCCTATCTTTTGCGAAATCTTGCACACACAACAGGCCGACATGTATACATCTTAATATTTCCATTTTAGAGCATGGTTCTGATATCACGGGATCTATTAAAACTGCAATATTGTCTGTCTCCCACATTTTCCATGCCTGTAAACATGAAACATGATTGGAATTACTTCAGCATGTTGGAGAAAAAAAATACTTGAGATTCTTCAAGTTGGATACTGATACAACGTGATCTTTTGGCAACATCTGATTCAAATATAAAAGCCATATTTTTGAGCTCGAGTATGTCATCCACTCTTCATACTACTCTCAATCAATACTAATTAAGTTACTCGAAGGATATATACTAAAATCTTATGCGAAGTAAGCAATTGAGGTTCTTGAAAAAGAGGAGATAAGATAAGAGAGACTTACAAATCCTAAAAGACTTGTGATTTGCTCATTGTAATAAAAACTAGCGTTTCTTCTTCCACTCACTATTTCTAATAATAATACTCCAAAGCTGAAGACATCTGATTTTTCTGAAAAACGCCCTTCCATTGCATATTCTGGGGACATATAACCGCTGACCTTGAACAATTGAATGCATAGAAGTCCTGTTATCTCCAATATTAGCAATAGTATCTAATTGAAATGAGCAAACAAAGATACTTACTATGTTCCGGCAACCCTTTTAGTATTGGCTTGGTCTTCATCGCCTCCAAAAATCTTGGCCAATCCAAAGTCTGATATTTTTGGATTTAGCTCTTCATCTAATAATATGTTGCTTGCCTTTAGGTCTCTATGAATAATCCTTAATCTTGAATCCCTGTGAAGGTAGAGTAGACCTCGACCAATTCCTTCAATAATGTTGAAGCGTTCTCTCCACTTTAGTGACTCTCGTTTGACTGGATCTAATAAATTTAATCAAAACAAATGAGAAAAAATAAAATGAGGATTAGACATATCACAACCATAAATATCATATTTCAACTCCTGAAATACATAATCCCAGACTAGGATATTTGAAGATACTAACATAAGGCACCAGAAATTAACTAACCAAAAAGAAATGTGTCCAAACTTTTGTTTGGCATGTATTCATAGACCAACATCTTTTCTTCTCCTTCAACACAACCGCCAATGAGTCTAACAAGATTCCGATGCTGAAGTTTAGAAATCACTACCACCTCATTCATAAATTCTTCTAGCCCCTGTCCTGAAGTTCTCGCAAGTCTTTTAACTGCAATTTCTTGTCCATCTAGCAATTTTCCCTATATAAAAACAACGGAATGACTATACAATCAAGGTATTAAGCAATAAGACTCTACGAGGTGCAACCATTACCCAATAAACCGGACCAAATCCACCCTGTCCAAGCTTATTAGATTGATCAAAGTTGTTTGTGGCACTTGCCAGCTCCTCATGACTAAGTATCGGTAGCTCCTCAAGTTTGTCTTTGTTCATGCTGACTGCCAGATAATTTCCTTCACCATGAAATTTTAGATATATTCCTCCTATTTTGTACAATTAAATTTTGTTAGTTTTCTTTTTCTTTGATGGTTTAGCCATCTGTAAATAACTAAGCTGAAGGAATGTGCATTATACCTTTTCGTTTAGCCATCCACTGGTATAAAAAGAAAGTGCAAATGGCGATGAACACTGATCCTATGACCACCGTGACAGTGATGATTACTTTCAATTCTCCCTTTTTATCTGCAATTTAGAAACATCAAACCAATTCATCCAAAGCAGGCTACAAAATAACTAGTTTTTCTCTATTTGCTTTTTTATCTGCAAGGAGTTCATAGTTTAGGAAGTTGGTCAGTTATTCGAGTTAGGGTGAGATACAATTTTTGTCTGTTTGGAACACAATAAGAGAGTCATTTGATCGGCCACAAATGCATGAATTGAAGCGTAACATAAACTTCGAAAAGAAAAAAAAATAAACCCACCAAGTTCTGAATAAGCCACACGGACATAAAGATCAACTCCTCCAGTTGAAAACTTTTGTGAGTCTATCAAGTCACTGCTCCATGACATACACCCAATGCCAGATTCATATGCGTAAGCTATACAAGCACAATTCTCCAAACACTGGTATCTACATTCATCCTCAATAGTAGAGGACCAATTTGCAAAGTCTGGCGTTTTCATCATCTTCACTCTCAAAAACCCATCCTTTTGGCCTTCTTCACCACCAGTACTGTTCACCCTCTTACACTGCAAGGGTGTCCTCCTCACACACCCGCTAGACCAATTTCTTCCATTCCATTCTTGTATATTCTTTGGCTCAAACCCCTCTAAACAGCTGCAAATTGGTGAATTTTGTGAGTTACAACTTCCAAATGCCCCACACTTGCCATAAATATCGCATTCTGACATCAAAGATGACCACGTGACCCCCCAATCCTTCCCATTAATGGAGCTAATTTCCTCTATATTTCCTTCGGAACTCAAGGTATAATGTGATAACATAGAATTGTTTGAAAAATCGTAAGTAAAATAGAATGTTCCTTCATTGTCGTCTACTAGACTAAATCCATCAAGATATACAGAATACATTGTCGGTATTCCAATAAATATTCGACTGTTCCATGGACCACTACGCCAATGGCGTTTGCTGTCTTTCCAAATGAACATTTCAGGAAGATTGAAAAGGTAAATACCTGCAAAAAAGGCTCCAACGGATGGATCAGAAGGCCTCTTCCATGACGTTAGCTGCACATTCTTGCCTGTTATTGTATCAGTAATCATTTTCATCTTTGGCAGTAATGAATCAGAAGGATGTTGGAAACTCTCCCATAAGATTGAACCGGTATTGTTTTCTTTCAAGACGAGGTTCCCGGAATCTGAAAGCTGTGCACTTGGATTGGAAACTGAATTTGTAACATTTGATGACCAAATAATCTTCTTTTCTTCATCTAATATCACTAGATTGCCATCTTCGGATATATTAAGAATCCCAGAGGAAGTCTTGAGGGGCCTGTCTCTATTAGCAACCCATACGACATGAGACGCAGAAACTTTAGCATACCATATCCCAACATACCGATAGGTTGAATTTGTAGGGCTGAAAAATCCCAGTTTAAAGTCACCGCCATTGGAAATTATGATTTCTGGGTCTTTGATGAATTGATGTGCTGTGATAGTGTCTATGGCACATCTAAACTCAAAACAAGAGAAAGATATGAAGAGTACTAGGAGATATGACGAGTTTCTGGTTCGAACGAGTCCCATAACTTGTCGGATCGATGCTTCTTGCTTGTGAAAGTGAAGAAGTAAACTTTGGATGCCCAAATCCATTGTTGATTTGTTGCTTCTTATCTTCATACTTCTGAATCTCGGATGTAGCCGGGCGTGATATCTCCATCCTCCTGTATATTATTCGCATAGAATTTTGATATCATTATCCTGTTTTGGACCCTTCAAATGTCAAACTTGAACAAATTTCCAGTGACATTATTTGGATTTTTTAAAGGGAAAACATGGAGACCAGCCAGTCTGGCCTTCTTAAAAAACCAGCCCACCAATAGCAGCCTGTCATGTAAGCATTAGATAGCATTTGCTTAAGTGGGGAAGGGTTTGGTTTCGAAGGGGAAGGGAGGGCCGAATGGGCGCATCTATTTTGCAATTGAAGGATTTAATCACCTGCTATGCAGTGTATTGTACTAATTTCCTTTTTCTTATGTGTACCCATCTGGTTGGGGGGCTGTGTTTCACCCAAAAACAACTAAACTATCCCAAAGCAGCTCTGGTTTTTTAACCTTATCAAAAGCCACCAAAAGTCGTAATGATTCATTGAAAACTGGCGTATCGCCAAATAATGTAATTGTATATTGCATCATGAGGAGTTTTTTCTTCACGGCACATGATAGTCAATGATCTATATGTGATATTTCTGGGTTTTACTTAAATATTTTGGTCTAAAATGAAAGCGACCTTCATATTATTTTATCAAAAAAAAAAACAAATAGTTTAATGAGTTTCTAAACAAATAGTATACTTGTATTAACATAACAATAGACATTTGATTTTTCCTTTTTTTTTTTTTTTTTTTTTTTTTGTTGTCGGTTTGAAATTTGTGACAGGAAAAATCCATCACTAAAAATGACTTTTTGGGACAGCTCTTGAAAACTGTCACGAAATATTGATGAATTTTCTATAACGTTCGAACGGTAAGATGCTAAGGTTGAATTATTGTTAATTTAGTGTTGTTTTTGCCAAAATATAGGAAAAATGCTATTCAAATTCTACATTCATCCTCGAAAGTGGATGACCAATTTGCCAAACTTGGCTTTTTCATAATCTTCACCTTCAAAAACTCATCTTTGTTGCCTTCTCCACCATGTGTGCTCACTCTCATACATTGGAAAGGTGTCCACTTTGTGATACCCCATCTTATGTGTAAGGGTAGGTGGTGAATTAAATCCCACATCATCTGTCGAAGGAAGAGACATTAGTGTTTCAAGTTACAAAGAAGAGTGATAAAGAAGGGAACTTACGGGGAAAACTCTGCATCATTGGGAAGGTGTTGTCGGAAAGGGGGGTTAACAACGAGGCTTTCAGGGTGACTATGGCTCAAATCTGGAGACTACAAGGCTGGGTACGTTTCAAAGACCTAAATGAACAATGTTTCCTAATCGAGTTTCAACAAATCCAGGATAAAGAAAAAGTTCTAAGCGGTAGACCCTGGTTTTTTGATCGAAATCTTATAACAATACAAGAAGTAGATGAAAATGTATCTGTTAACTCACTGAAATTTCAGTATGAGCCATTTTGGGTACAATGCCATAACTTACCACTGGCTGCAATGACTGAAGGAGTGGGACAGGATTTTGGTTCATCCCTAGGACATGTGATAAGGGTAGATGCAGACTCTGATGGATCTGCCTGGGGTAGGTGTCTAAGAGTGAGAGTTGCACTGGACCTTACAAAACCATTACTGAGGGGGAAATGGTTGGAGTTTGAAGGGGAGAAGATCTGGGTCTCTTTTAAATATGAGCGACTCCAAAACCTATGCTTCCATTGTGGGATTCTTTCCCATAAAGGTAGAGCATGTTCAAGACCAAGGTATGACCTCAACCAAGAGGAACAACAACCAGTGCAGTTTGGGGCTTGGCTACGAGCTCAACCAATGAATACAAACCTGTTTGATTTTAGAAAATATGGAGGAAAGGCCGAATACAACAACAAGAAGGAAGAACAAGCCGAGGAGAGGCCCAGGAAACAGGAAACAAATCCTGTCAATTATAAATTTGGGGAAACTGAGAAGGACAATGAAGAGATACCATTGAGAGAGGGGAAAACATATGAACTTAGTAACAGGGCAGTAAAACCAACTCCCAAAGTCCCGGGTTTAATAGAGGAGGGGCTCATTCCAGTACCCTCACAAACTCAACTCCCAATTGGGAAAGAGGTTCCTACAGAAACATCTTCCCATATGGAACTAGACCAAACATCTCTAACTTGTGAGACACAATGGTCAAGGCTAAGCCCAACCTCAATGCTGTTGGTACTATAGCCGTGGAAAGTGCAGTCAGAACCAGGAGAAGCAACAATTCGAAACCAGAAAATGGGAACACTAAAGTAGGCAGGTGGAAGAGGAAGGCCAGAGGAGAGACAAGGCCTAACATGATCTTGGGGGATATCACAAACTCCAGTCAAGTGGTAAGGACCAAGAAGAGAATCTGGAAAAGTAATACTGAGGGTGATATGTCTCCAAAAAGAATTAGGAACTGTGAGGTTAGCAGAGAAAGCCAACTTGAAAGGGCAGAGGCTGGACTCCAGCCTTGCCAAAACCAATGAGCATATTGATATGGAATTGCCGAGGGCTTGGGAGCCCTCGGACAATTCGAATCCTTAGAAAGTTAACTAAGGACAAGTGCCCACACTTAGTGTTTCTAGTGGAAACTAAGTGCAACAAAACGCGGATGGAAGAAGTAAGATGTTCTCTGAAGTTTGATAGCTGTTTTGCAGTGGACAGTGTGGGAACAAGTGGGGGAATTGCTATGCTATGGAAAGAAGAGTGGAAAGTCAAAGTTACAAGCTATACCCGATGGCACATTAATGCTCATATACAGGGTGAGGGAGGCAATCCTAACTGGCTATTCACTGGGTTCTATGGCCACCCAAACACATTGAAAAGGAGAGGCAGCTGGGAGTTGCTCAAAATGCTTAAGCCAATCCCATCCATGCCCTGGCTGTGTGGAGGTGATTTTAATGAAATCCTTGATCAAAGTGAGAAAGTAGGGGGTGCAAGGAGGCCATACTCTCATATAGAACTATTCAGGCAAGTGTTAGAATAGTGTAGGATCCGAGACATCCACTCACAAGGACAGAAGTTTACCTGGTCTAATAACAGAAGGGGTAGGGGGTTCACAAAGGAGTGGAGTGACCTGTTTAACCAGGCCCACTGCAACACTTTGGCAGCTGTCAAGTCAGATCACTCTCCCCTACATGTCAACATGAAGCATATAGTGTATGGGAGGGGTGGAAAAAACAGGGTTTTTCGATATGAAGCAGCTTGGGAAATTAGGGAGGAATGTAGAGAGCTTGTTAAAGAGGCCTGGAACAAAGGCCAAGAAGGGAACTCACATGCAGCTAGAATGAGGCACAAGTTGAACCAGTGCAAGAGGGACTTGATAATGTGGAAACAAAAAACTACACAGCAAACACAAGGGGAATCAGCCCATCTCTTGTCTAGTATTAGTCAATTACAAGATACTGGGATGGTTCACATATGGACAGATTGCAGAACTTACAAAGAAAACTTGAAATTTCACTAGCTGAAACTGAGATGAAGTGGAAACAACGTGCCAAACAGCACTGGCTGACGAGTGGAGACAAAAATACACATTTTTTCCATATGCAAGCAAACCAGAGAAGGAAAACTAACACCATCAAATCTATTTCAGACAGTGCTGGGAATATAGCTCATGAACAAGAAGATATTGGAGAAGTTTTCACAGGTTTCTTCTCCTCCCTTTTCACTTCTTCCTTGCCTGTTAACTTTGAAGCCTGTCTACATGCTTTACAAACAAAAATTACAACTGAGATGTCAGCTAGTCCATTGAAAAAGTTCACAGTTGAAGAGGTTAGGGAAGCCGTGTTCCAGATGAATCCATTGGGTTCCCCTGGACCTGATGGATTCCCTGCTCAATTCTATCAGAAACACTGGGAGGTGGTGGGTGAGGATGTTTGTAAATTTGTCCTCCAATCTATTAACCAGGGTGGCACACTTCAAGAGGTGAATGACACATTTATAGCTTTGATCCCCAAGGTTAAAAATCCTATAAAGGTGATTGAATTCCGACCCATAAGCCTCTGTAATGTCCTTTACAAAATAGTCTCAAAAACCTTAGCAAACAGGTTGAAGTGTATACTCCCTTTTCTCATATCTGTTATCCAAAGTGCTTTTGTCCCTAGTAGACTAATCTCAGATAACACTCTAGTAGCATATGAGGTTTTACATTCAATGCAGTCAAGGATGAAAGGGAGGAAAGGGTTCATGGCTCTCAAATTAGACATGAGCAAGGCCTACGATAGAGTTGAGTGGGGATTTGTAGAAGCTGTGATGCAGAAGATTGGGTTTCCCTAGCATTGGGTCCAACTGATCCAAAGATGCCTTAACTCAGTCTCCTATTCAATCCTGGTAAATGGAGAGGCCCAACAAAAATTCTACCCCTCTAGGGGAATTCGCCAAGGGGACCCCCTCTCCCCCTACATTTTCATACTTTGTGCTGAAGCTCTTTCTGCATTACTGAAACAAGCTGAAGATAGAGGAATTTTAACAAGTGCACCACTGGGAAGAGGCCCAACAAAGGTGAATCATCTGTTTTTTATAGATGACAGCCTCATTTTCTGTCAAGCTAAAACTGAGGAGTTGAGTAGACTGCTTTTGATACTGGAAACTTATGAACTGGCCTCAGGACAGGTACTAAATAAGGAAAAATCCTCAGTATTCTTCAGCAAGAACACAAAACAAGAGGTTCAGAACCAGATTATTCAACTGGTGGGCATCAAATCGAGTGGGACTTTTGAAAAGTATTTGGGAGTACCTGTAATGGTGGGGAGGGCAAAGGTTGCAGCTTTTCACTCCCTCATTGACAGAACTTGGGCTCGGGTAGCTAATTGGAAGACCAAGCATCTATCCAATGCAGGAAAGGAAATTTTACTAAAGGCAGTACTCCAAGCCATTCCAACCTATGCAATGGGGATATTTCTCCTCCTAACTTCTATTACTAGAAAGCTAAATCAACTCCTAAGGAAATTCTGGTGGGGCTATAATGAAGACTCATCAAAGATTCACTGGATTTCCTGGGAACAACTAAGTTCTGGCAAGGATTTAGGGGGACTGGGTTTCAGAGATTTTCAAAGCTTCAATCTGGCTATGTTGGCCAAACAAAGCTGGAGAATGTTACAAGATCCTACCTCACTGGTGTCTAGAGTGTACAAGCAGAAGTACTTCTCAAGAGTGGGCTTATTGGAGTCAAGCTTGGGGTCGGGACCTTCATATGCCTGGAGGAGCATCCAAGCGGGTTTAACTATGTTAAAAAGAGGGCTTCTGTGGCGAGTGGGTAATGGAACCAGCATCAACCTGTGAAAAGAAAAATGGATCCCAAACCTACCTTCTCAGCAGATTTCATCCATAAGGGGCAATCATGTATGGTGTGAAGTGGTTAGTGATTTAATAGAACCAAACTTGAAAATGTGGAGAGAAGACCTCTTGCAAGAAATGTTCTCAAACCAGGAGATTGAGGCCATCAGAACCATTCCTATTAGCCTAGGAGGGAGGGGGGATAAATTGACTTGGCAGGCCTCTAATAATGGCCAGTACACAGTTAAAAGTGGTTATCACCTCCAGAGGAGTTTGATTTCTGAATTAGAGGGTGAAGCTTCGAGGAAACATAGTGACAAGGGTGTGTGGAGAAAACTTTGGAAGATGAAGGTTGCCCCTGCTGTAAAGTTTTTTGTTTGGAGGGCATGCAGTGAAGCCCTTCCTACCTGTGCTAATCTGACAAGAAGGAAGATTCTAAAAGACCCTTTATGCCCAATTTGTAAAACAGAACCTGAAACTTCAGGCCATGCTTTATGGGGGTGCTCAGCTGCAAAGGATGTGTAGAGCCAAGGATGCATCAAGGTTCAGAAGATGTCTCACCACAGCAACTTCTTTTTCAGTGTGTGGATCCTCCTAGTGCAACAGCTTGATCAAGCTGAGTTGGAAGAGGTGGCTGTGACCTTGAGGGGAATATGGACTAGAAGGAATGACTATATGCATGGCAAAGGTTTCAAACACCCCACGAGTATAACCCAAACAACAAGGAATGAAATTCTATCCTTCCATGAGGCATCCCTGCCACAACCAACAGAGCAACTCCAAAGAAACCAGAGAGAAGCTAGGTGGCAAAAACCAGCAGCAGGACTCTATAAAGCCAACTGGGATGCGGCACTGAGGAAGGAGTCAAAGAAAGTGGGGTTGGGAGTAATCATCTGAGATCATAATGGCAGAGTCATAGGCACACTCAGGGCAACTCAGGAAGCCACAGAAACCCCTTTTGAGGTTGAAGCACAGGGCCTATTACTAGCAATAATCTTCTGCAGGGAGCTTGGGCTGAGAAATATAGTACTGGAAGGAGACTCAAAGCAGGTTATTGATGTGCTTCACACGGAGGGATCCAATTGGAGTAGAGGGGGATTGATGGTAGAAGATGCAAGACATATTTTGAATACTTGGAGTCAGTGGACAGGAGTGCATGCATGTAGAGAGGCAAACATGGCTGCACATGAGTTAGCTAAATCAGCTCTCGGTTTCTTTGTAGATCTATATGATATTGAAGAGTGCCCCTTGTGCATTCAATCAATTGTAGCTACTGAGATGTTATAAACTTGGTTTATTAATGAGATCAGGTTTCTCCTTTCAAAAAAAAAAAAATGGGACTCCAATTGAATCATTGACTAATTCTTTTATAATATATGTCATGTAATTTGGGTCTTCCGTTATGATGTTACACTTCTCACACATCCACTTGTCCAATTTTTATAATTCCATTCTTCTATATTCTTCAATTCAAGCGTCTTAAAAGTTTAAATAGCTGCAAATTGGTGAATTATGTAAATTACAACTTCCTAATGCCCTACACTTGCCATAAACCTCACACTCAGATGTCCAAGATGACCATCCAAACCACCAATCCTTCCCATCAAAGGAATAAGTTTCCAATAGGTTTACTTCAACATGATATTCAAGACGTAATGCAATAGAGAGTCTTGTTTGAGAACTCGGAAGTAAAATAGAACAATCCTTGTATGTCATCTGTGAGATTAAACCCATCGAGAAATCAATAATTCCTGGTAGGTAGTCCAATAAGAGTTTTGCTATATATAAACACAGTTGCATACTAATTTGTGTACCAATACTGATTTATTCATACTTAAAATTTAAATTAACACTGTTTTCAATAAAATCTACTTTTTGATCAATCACATCACATTAGTGCAGAGATTAGTGCATAATTATGCTTGCAACTATATTTTTTCGTCCAATAAAGATCAGACCATTCCATGGCCCACTGTGAAAGTAAGGAATAGTGCTGCCATTCCAAATGTGTATTTCTGGAAGATTAAAAAAAGGAAATACCGAGAGAAAAGGTTCCAACGGCTGGATCTGACTGGCTTTTCCATGATGTGAACTGCACTATCTCGCCATTTATATATTATATTAGTGGTACTCATTTTCATCTTTGGTAGAAATGAGTCTGAAGGATGTTGGAAACTTTAATTAAACCCATATGATCATTGACTTGGTAATGTTTTCTTAAAAGACAAGGTTCAAGAAATCTAGAAGTTGGGCGCACGATTTGTTGACCAGGTTGGCCACAGAGGAACGGAACTTATCACATTTGATGTCCAAATAATCTTCTTTTCTCCGTCTAATACAACTAGATCATCAGCGTCTTCGGATATAGTAAGAATCTCGAAGGAGGTTGTGATACCCGCTCTTCATTCTTCTTTAATTATGAGCTTCGATCTACGTGCTGAGCCTCGTTTTACGTGTCGTACCTTGTTGCCGTGCTTTGAAAGTTATCCAGTGGATGTCAAAACTAGATAAATATTTTAAAACTTACGGATATTTTATATATTCTAAAAATATTTATATGTGATATTTCCAGTATTATTATATAAGTTTGCTTTTAAAGTAATACAATTATAATATTTTGATGAGCTTTAAAAATATTATAATTGTGGATAATTATTTAAATTAAATATTTTAAGTCTTTTTAAAATATTAAGAGATTTAACTTTACGCTGAGTAAATAATTTTTATCTTCTTTGAGTAATTAATGTTACTTCATCATTTTAAATAATGATGAAGAAATATTATTTATAAACTTTAATTTGTAAAATAATATTTTTCCTTAATTCCTCTCAGTGTTTTATTTTAAATAAGACAATTACGTGTTTTCAAATCAGTTTTTAAATTCATTGTTAGATCGTTTTGATGATTCCGAAACAAATGATTTGGATTAAACACCCAAACCCCTCTCTTTTTCTCCTCACTTTTTCCTTTCCTTCTTCTCTCTCCTCTCTCTCTCTCTCTCTCTCTCTCTCTCTCTCTCTCATGCCCGACATGCCCAGCCCCTTACCGCCGTGCCCAACTTCACCGCACCACCTCCTCAGCTCCACCACCCCACCGGTGACTTCCCTCACACCAACAAGCCACTCTCTCTCTCTCTCTCTCTCTCTCTCTCTCTCTCTCTCTCTCTCTCTCTCTCTCTCTCTCTCTCTCTCTCTCTCCCTCCTTCCCTCCCTCCCTCCCTCCTCCCACAACCTCTCTAGCCAAAATGTGTAAAAACCCATCCCCCACCTCCACGTCACCATGCACAGTAGCTAGGTTCTCACCACTGGTCACGAACTGACCCTAACCCTCCAGCCAACATCCCCTCCCATCGGCGAGCTCCCACGTGCTCTCTCTCTCCTCCTAGAGCAACTTGGCCAAAATGGGTTTCACACCCATTTCCTCCTCCTAGCACCGCCATACATGAACACCACCAACGAATTCACCACCTCATGGGCTTCCTATCCATAGTCTCCTTTCTCCCTACCTCTCTCTTTCTCCAATGGGTCTCTACAACCACACACGTTCGGCTGCACCACCGTCCACAACCATGAACGACTACCCATGGCATCTCACCACCACCATCTTGTTCCTCTCACCACTACGACCTTCCCCAACCATTTTCATGTCCAACCGAGCTATACACAGCTTTGACTCTCCCTCACTCTCCAAGGCACGGGTTGCACCATATATGGCCAATCTGCCACCATGAGCCACCACCGAGCCACTACCTCACCACCACAGCTCCATCACACATCCCTCTACCCCTCCCTAGCTTCCTACGAAGTTTCATAGCCTTCCTCCACCTCAAGCACCCTCCTTCTCATTCGGATGCACTGTTCATGGCGTGATGCCACTGTGCTCCACCACGAGGCCCCCTGAGCCTTTCCAAGGCCACGCCTAGCTATTCCCAAACTCAAACTGCCAATTTACATGGTGGACAGCCACTGTGCGCACTGTTAACCACCACGTACAACTCCTTCGACGCCTTGATCATGATAGATAACGAGCAATACACAGGTAGTAATTGTGGAGTTCACTGTGTAGTTGTGAAATGTTGGGCTTGACTATGTAGCGTGCTGTAAAGTATGGGTGTGAGGTGTGCCGTAGTTGTGATACTGCACTATTGTAAGGGGAGTATACGTGGCATGTGCTCTATGTTGTATAGCGACACACTGTGTGATGTGCGTCATGATAATAAATGATGTAGAGAAGGGAGTACTCCATTTTGTGTAGCGATGCACCGTGAGGTGCATATCGTAGTGATATGTGTCGTAGTGTGGATGGAAGAAAGTTCACGTGAGTGTACTCTGTGCTATGTCGTGATACACCGGACGGCGTGTC
This sequence comes from Carya illinoinensis, assembly GCF_018687715.1. NCBI lineage: Eukaryota > Viridiplantae > Streptophyta > Magnoliopsida > Fagales > Juglandaceae > Carya > Carya illinoinensis. The sequence goes on from NC_056761.1 coordinate 20,572,337, forward strand.
ACGAAGGGTTGGATGGCGTGGTTGAGAAGTGTAGAGTGTGTAAGCAGTGTCAAGAATTGTGTAACAGTGTCACGAAGTAGTAGTGAGGTGGCCTGTAGTTTGAGGTGATGGGTATTACCTTGTGGTTGAATTATGGCTGAGCGTATATGGAAGTGGTGAAAATGTATCAGAGAGTGCAGCAGAAGCATGATGGGAGTTGTGCTGTAACTTAAGATTTGTCTCGAGCTGCATGATGTGATAGAGGTGCATTTGTGGATGCAGTCCAAGGCCGGGAAGTAGGAAGAGTCCTATCGACCAGGTCTGAGCAAGGTGGTATCGGAGTATGGAGTTTGTTTATACAAGCGGGCATTCATTAGAATTATAAGTTGGTCTTAGGTGAGAAATGGGATAAGGTACATGTGCTTCTGGCGAGACACGTGTGCCGAACAGGTTTACCATATATAATGAGCAATCTGTCCTCAGAAAGGTTACATGGTGCTCAAGCCCCAGAGTTGGCTTAAAGTCATGTAGACTATCTGGATGGGAATGAGGATTTAGTATGAGCTATGATACATGGAGGTAGTAATGGGTAAGTCGTCTAGGATTGATATGCGTGACTTATTCAGTCTGAGTCATGCGTCGGAATGTGGAAATAGAAGAATGAGACAGAGGTCTTAGTTTCTTAACCCTAAAGTGAATTGTGGAGGTTCACTTTAAGGAATAAGACCCCGAAGGTTTTAGCATAGTAAATGACACATAAGAGCCCAGGGATGGATGGAGAGTGTTCCAAGTGAAATATAGTTCTATTTTTAGTATAGTTGCTTATGCATTAGATAGATGATGACGTATGGTTATGTGAATGCATGTAGGTTGCCATTTGACATGCACACGAATGGATTGCATGGATTGAATATGGCATGAAGTCCAGGTAAGTATTGCTATAAGCTTTTCTCGAAGTATAAGTTTTCAAGTATAAGTATGTAACGCCCTCCTTGGTAGCCCATTTTCATGCACCCAAAGTACGTATGTGGCCGCATGTTAATGGATGCTATAAGCGGTACGTATTGTACGTATGTTTACAAAAAGAAATGAAATGAAGCTTTAAAAGATACACGAAAAAGCTTTTTCAAAATGAAAAGAAAGAAAACTGCTTTTAAAACAACTTTTAAGAAAAGAAAGAAAACTATTTTCTTTAGAAATGACCTTTTTATGAACGAAATGAACTAAAGAACCGTAAGAATTGTTTAGAACTGTAAGTACTGAATGTAAGGACTATAAAGGACTGAATGGACTAAAAAGGAATGAAAGGATTGAAAAGGAATGAATGAACTGAATAGATGATGTATGAAAATATGTAATGGCCATATGAATGGAATGGAAATGATACTGAATGGACTGGACTGGGCAGATTGCAATGTCAGGTAAATAGTATTGGTAGTGCACCCAGTACTGCACGCTGAGGGAATGGATTCCCAACCCGTGGCCACAGGTGGAATCAGGTCCAAAAGACTGATAACCCCAGCACACAGGGCACAACAGTGTGCAACAACCAATGAAAGTGATAAGAAAAGAATGAACGTATGTATGTTAAGAAAGAATGCATGTATGTATGAAAAGACGTATGCATGAATGTATGTAAGAAAAGATGAATGCATGAATGTATGTAAGAAAAGACGAATACATGAAAAGACTCTTTAAGAAATAAAGGTAGCGATGCATGGGGAACTGTTTTAAGAAAGAAAATGTTTTTTAAGGAAAAACTCACCTCACGACTTTTTTAAAATGAAATGAATGTCTATGCATGCTATGTACAATATATATGTATGAAATGATAAATGCATAACTAAAAACCTATAAAGTAATGCTTACGAATCATCGACTCATTTTAGTTTTTATATGTGTCCTCCCAAGATGAGCATGACACGTCAATATGGGCACAGCCCAAGGGGAAGAGCACGAAAGCCTAGGCAAGATATTTTGTACGAGAAACTTAAATGATAAAATTTATATTTTTCGCTATAACCTTTTAATTAAAGAAATGAATTTTAATTAGAAACATGAAGTCTTTTGTATCCTGGCATGAAAGGAAAATAAATGTTAAAAAGAACCATAATTCCTGCCTATTTTTATTAAAATCATTTTGTAAAGGACCCAATACAAGGATGGGCGTTACAGAGGTCTTGAGGGGCTTGTTCCTATTAGCAACCCATATGGCATGAGTCATAGAAACTTTAGCATATATCATAACCAACCATAACGATAAGAAGAATTTGCAAGGCTAAAAAATCCTAATGTGAACTCATCACTAGAAGGGTATTCCCCTCCTAGCCTACTAGGTTGGACCTTAGTATCCACAGCCTAGGAATCACAAAAAGAGCCTGGCCCACAAGCTGTGTTAGCAGAAAGGGTATGTATCATGCAAGAAACCATGACACTCACCTGTGATGCCCAGCATTAAAAGATCTGTGCCAGTAAATGAACAGAAAGCATGAGCAAATTAAAGACCATCACAAATCATCAACCATCGAGACGCCACCTGAAGAGCCACGTCATAATAATGGTGCCACCTCAAACACCATACCACATTAAAGACCATGACCAGGGCAACTGTGGGCATGACACAGACCCTTGACACAAGGTATGGGAATGGCACCCTAAAACCTTGTATAAAAGTCATGCTCTAGGTATGCATGAATCTCTCTAAACACTATTATTCTCCTACAATTCTCTTAGATGAAGTGCTGACTTTAGCATCGGAGGCTCTCTAGATCACCACTGAGCCCACCTTTATCTTTGTGACTGGACATAGAAACATCCCGGCCCATGTTGCAGGAACTTAACACCATAACACAGGTGCTGTGAGAAGGTGCCCACCTATTCCTCACGTAGTTCATGTCCAGGAAGAGGAGGAAGCATCCAACAACGTACCTCTTAACATCAAACAAAGGGAGGATGAAAGCATAAGCGCAAACATGTCAAGGTTCAACAACAAGCATATGACGATGGATGACTAGGATGAGAAAATCACAATGGCGGCACTCCATGGAGGCATATGGCCCCGAAACCAATTCATGGCAGAGTTGACAAGGAGAACCTCCACCATCCTACGGGAATTCATAGATTAGGCTTATGGCTTTATCAATGCCGAAGATTCCCCAAGCCTTGAATGAGCCCAGAAATATAGAGCTAAAATAGGCAAACAGAAAGGCGAAGACCTCAAGCAAAGCTAAAGCCCCCAAGAAGGCCAAGGCAGGCCAGCAAGACAGGAAACGGGATGAGGCAACCCTCCCAAGAGGCCTAGTACCTCAGTAAGACAAGGTTACATTGTCTATATAGGAGAAAGGCAAACCAACCACTTGGGAAACTGACAACTGGAACCGAGCCTACCGCTGCTGCATCTACCACTAGATGACATCTCACAACATTGCAAACTGCATCTATAATGCCCTGATCCTGGATAGGTTCAGAGAGTTACCAATTGTCACCTAAAATCATAGTTCATAGTATAGATAAAATATCTAATATCTTTATTACACATAGATCTCATTTTTGTTAACTCAACTACTCCAAATAATTAACTAGGAACACCACAAAATCTTAATATAAACATCAACTTCTCAACATACCTTGACATTAAAACACAACACATTTATTTAATAAAATTCTCCAACAACCATGGCATCCTTTTATGCATAATCCACTATGATCACATAGCCTTACCCATACTTTGTATTATTGATCCTTAGCCGTAACATCCCAAATATCTGAAAATATTGGCCCAGCCCACAAAGATACCAACCTCATGAGAAAATGGTGTTGTTCAATATGTTAAATTCCCCCCCCCCCTTTTGGCTTCCAGTTTCTCTCCTCCCCATCACTTTCTCTTTCCCTCTTCTCACTATGAGGGTGAAACTCTCAATGTGGAGAAGGGGTGACTGTTTGTGGTGCATATTTGCTGCTCTGTTTTAGGTCCAAAACAAGGCCATTTACATTATGTTCAAAATGGTTGTGGCTTGGTTTAGCATGGAGAAGCATGAGACCATGTTCTTATAGTGAGGAGACACTGTGAGTGGTGGTCCATGGGGTTGGGTTACGTAGCTGGCGAGGCAGTGGTGCTCAGTTGAGCTCTTGGTCTCTTTGTTGGGTTGCACATCGACAACAACTGGCTCATGGTGCACATGTGGCTGGTTTACTCTATGGTGTTTCTCGATTTGGTTGCTAGACTTGGAGAAATATCATGCAACATTGTGAGCCTCCCGTAGGCTAGAGAAGATTGTTTGCTGCTTCGTACAACAAAGACTGATGATTGTTGGTGTGAGGAGTACAATGGCCCAGAGTGGGGTTTGGTGGGGATGACAGCAACAGGTGGCTATATCACAGTGGCATCTAGATGCATTTGGTGGCTAGCAGTGTGCTTGGCATGATGCGGTGGGGTGTGGGACGTTGTGAGGGTGCTTGTCGATACGGTGGCTTGAGTAGTGTTTCTACAGTCGTTTGCTTGAATGTGGAAGGCTTGGAGGTGGAGATCACTGTTCGACAGCTATGCTAGCCTTCAGCACACGAAAGGGAGAGAGATAAAAGGATGAGGGATAGCAGTTGTTTAGAGAAATAAAGGACATGGATAATGGAAAGGAAAATTGTTGAGGAAAATAAGAGGGAGTGTGATGCCTTGACTCCCAAGTACGGAAATGCAGGAATCAAGACATCGAGATGATAACAATATGGGTCACACATCCCAACGATAAGTGCTCAAGGTGTGTGCAACATGTAAACATGTACAATAAAAACACAGTGGATAAATAAAGAAGTCATCTAAGTAGCAGAAATTTAAGTACCAAACTACCAAAATAAAAGTATTACAGAAAATTATATAGTTATCCAGTGAAAGTTAAGTGAAAATTGATATTTACATAGCCAAAAAGTGATACAAAACCTGTGATCCAAAGTGACCACATGCCACTCCACCATCAGAGCCAATCTCCTAGGCTCAACATCTTCCTCTGCATCAAAATCTATGGTACTATAAAACAGTACCGTAGGGTATAAAATACTGTGAGATTATGAGTCTCAACAAGTAACTAACCATAACAACCTATAACAGTCCGCTAAAAATTCGATGGTGGAATTTCTATATATTTTAGAAATCTCGTGAAAGCCCCATAAGTATTCATGAATCGACCAATTGCACAAGTTTTAGTCTGTTAACATAGTCAGTGTTATCACTCATTATGATGATAGAATTACGATTTTAATTATTTGAGGTAGTTAGAAATGTCAGAATATGTTACGATCTGCGTCACTAGACTCAGTTGATTATAGGATTTAATGGCACAATAATCTATTTTCATAATTTCAGACAAAAATGTTGTTTGAAACTGTGAATTTATTTTTAGGGACACTTCGGGGTTGAGTTTTGGTAAACGATTTTCACTGTAGGTTAATATGAATATTTAGGATTTTTCAGTACTAATTTTATCACTCATTTTTGTGGAGTGAATAGGAACCTTGATAAGCGTACTAAGTGCAGTGTTTTCAAAATCACAGTGTGGAATGTCCAAATTAGGTTAGAGAAGTTTTATTTGGATACTTGGTAAGATCTTAGCCACACATAGTGAATAGTATTAGACTATTGGCACATAGAGGAACCATTAGATAGATTTGTGAAGGAAATCAAGTTGTAAGATCATGCCACCTAAGCAAAACATTTTTCATCTGATCAACCAAATTGAGTCAGATCAAAGAGGATTTCAATCCTAGTGAAACCCTAAATGGTTAAATTCAATTGAAACCCCAAAATTTTGGTTGGAACTGAAACCCTAAACGGTTTCCCCAAACCCTAAATTGGCCTCCAAACCCTTTTTGATCCAATTTCTAGTACTGTGTTTAATCACTTGATTAAGTCACTTCCACATGCAATTAATTTCTCAAATCCTTGCTATAACATCATTATCCAACCTTTTAAACCTTGGAAATTTTATTGGGCCAAGAGAAATTAGATTTGGACTTGATAGCATCTCAAACCCTAACCAAACCCTCTTTAAACCCCAAATTGAAACCCACTTGGTTGGGGCCCACCTAGGCCCACGAATTTGGCCACCTTGGCAAGGCTTCTTGAAGAAGTTTCCTCTCCCACTTGGTATACCATTCACTGCCCTTGGCTACACCCAATAGTGCCTTGATGAGATGGAGAAACCCACCCCATTAACCTTCATACCTCATAGCTTCTGCAGGCTATCCTTTGCCCCTCACTATTCTCCACTTTATGTCACATAGCCATCTCCAATCAAGGTCATTCAGGTACATATCTTCCCCCTATAGAAGCATTGAGTCGTTCAAGACACACTTTATTCCCTTTCATCACTTCTTCATCCTGTTCTTAGAGAGAAACCCAAAAGAGCTCTCTCGGACAGATTTTTGGGTCTTTTTACGTGGAGCTTTTAGATCCCTTGTAAGTTTTTTCACATGATGAATCCTTCATAACAATTGTTCACCTTTGAGTCTAGTTTCCATATATATATTATTCGTATTATTCCATGGTCATTTGGTTGGTCGAAAGTATTTTTAACCATGGAAAGGTCATTCTGGGCGTGAAACTGGAGAGTATGTTATGTTTTGGAGTTTTTGACCAAGCTAATGGACATATCTTGGTCCAAAACTTTTATGGAGTGTTTTTAGCATGTGTTTAAGAGTTTCCATTAAGGTTTTGTTGCATGAATAAAGCTTTTTATGATAGAGTTTCGTAGATCTACAAACTTGAAAACTGTAAGTGGCAAAATAGTTTTTATTTGGAGAAAGTTTGAATATTTCAAGGTTTGATCTTACTCTAAAGGCTTTGATACTTTTATATGATGATCCCAAGTCTCTTAGTTTTATGTTAGGATGTTATTTTGAATATATTTAGTATTAGTTTCAAATATATGATCTTTCTATGCAAGAGGATTTTGGTTAGGCCTAAGATGTGATGTTCTTGCATTAGATCCATGTTTTATTGATTTTTAGCCATGTGATTTTAAGTTTGATGGTTGGATATTCTTTAGGACACATTTTAAAACCATATGGTGCTTTATTTTGAAGATCTCACCTTCATAAGCCATTGATCAAGAGATTTATCAAAACTAGTTGAGGAAAAAGTTTCTGTTTTTGGACTAAGTGTAAAACCAAAAACTCCAAGTTTTATTTTGTGATTTTTTGTAACTTTAGTTTAATGGTTTAAATCATTGTTGATCTGAGGATGATGTTATGAATATGTTGGAAGTAAGATTTGATTTTTTGGAATTCTTAGAGATGTTTTGATTAAGGGTCAATGGTTGTGATTCAAGTGTTTGGATCTTTTTATAAAAAGTTTGGTGTTGATTATTAGCTTTTTCTAAATGTATATTTTAAGTATGGTTTTAAACTTAGTATAGGAAGATCCTTGTTGCAAAATTTTGGTTTAAGCAAGAGTTTATAAGTTGGAAGGAATTGCAACAAAAATCGAGAGAAATGGCCTATGGATGTTTCGGCTATAGTGTGTTTTCCATAGTTATGATTTATTTTAAATTTTTCTGAGTTGATATTTGAGTTTAGGACAGAATTTACATGAGGAATGTAAATTTTGAAAACTTTTGGAGTTAGGATGTGAAATTCTTAAGTTATGGGTAAAATGGTCATTTTCCCACATGTAGAGGGTAAAATGGTAATTTTACTCTAAGTTAGCTTGTTGTCATGTTTCTAATTGTTAGTAATTAAATTTCTAACTTTTAGAATACCCTCTTACAGTTTCTTGTGTTTCGCATTTTATTCTCGTATAACATGACGATTGAGGTAACTTAGCTTCTAACTTACTATCAGTTTACTGTGTATGTATGATGGGTAAGAGAACTACAATTTATGTATGTATGTTATCATATATGCCATGCCATGCCACGTCATTACATGTGTTATCTGTTACGCATAATTTATTCTATCATGAATATTTATCTGTTACAAAATCTATTCTATCATGTATTGCTATATGTTATAAGTATGCCAAGTTAAGTATGTCATATGTTACATGTATGTCATATAATGTAATATTCACTGTTGCAAGTATGTCATGTTAAGTATGATATCTGTTACATGTTTGGTCATGTTACAAAATATTTCCATCTCAAGTAAGTCATGTCTTTCGAGTTACGTTTAAGTCAGTTATGTCTAGCATACTCGCGATGTAATCATTATGATTTTTCGAGCATTTCCACTTGTAATTTACACGATGTACTTTTAGCAAAATCATTTTCATTGTCAGAATGCCGTTCAAGTTTAGTTATGCAGATACTCCTAGCATAATCATTTTGATTGCTAGGGTACGTGTTTTAAAATACTCGTGATGGAATCATTCTGATTGTCAAAGTATTATTAGGTACTCCTGGTATAATCATTCTAATTGCTAGGGTACGTGTTTTAAAATACTTGTGATGGAATCATTCTGATTGTCAGAGTATTATTAGGTACTCCTGGTGTAATCATTCTGATTGCTAGGGTATGTGTTTTAAAATACTCGTGATGTAATCATTTTGATTATCAAAGTATTACTAGGTCATCTTTGATGGGCCCCAAGGTGGACCAAGTCTTAAGGATCAATTACAAGATTAAGAGCCATGAAGATCAAAGAAGCAATGCAAGGATTGGTACAATCCAATTGGGATAAAGCTAGCAAGAGCCAGAACCAGTTTTGATCCACTTGATCCAAGTTATGTAAGACACGACTTGGGCCTACTGTTAATGAAGACCATGAACTTATTTATTTCATTAAAAGAGCTTATCTTATTAGTTTAGAATAAGTGGGCTTGAGGATGTTAGCCCACACATATGTCTTATTTCTAATGAACTAGGTTTTTGGGAAGGCCTTGTATTTTGGCCAAGGGCATATTTGGAAAGTTATAAATTAAAGTGAACTAGGGTTTTAAAAGTATTGTAGCCTGGGCACTGTTCACGCTACAGTACCCGCGGCTCACTTTAGGGTTTTGGGGATTGTTTATTTAAACCACTTGTAGCCTAATATGAGGGGGTAAGACATTTTTTATTGAATTTTCAGTGTGAGGGAGTTTTCTCCTCTTGTTCTTAATTGAACTCTTGAACTTATCAAAGGTAAATCACAACTTTTGTGGCATTCCTCCTTGTAATTTGGGTTCTTGAGACGGGATTTCATTGGGTCTAGATTTTAATATAATCTAGGTTCTTGAAAGGAGATCTCAACGGGTCTAAATTCTCCATCCATAGACTTGAGTTTGGCGTTCTTGGGTTTGTTTTTCCAATATTGTTGTTGGGTCTCAAAGCGAGTCGATTGGGGTTCACATCATTTGGTATTCAGAGCAAGGTTTCCAATCAGGTCTGATTCTATCTTTTTATTTATTGTATTGTTAATTCTAGGGCTTCAATGTACTAGAATTGGCCAAAAAAAAAAAAAAAGCACAAAAATTCGTTTTTCCTAGGGCTGCCAAAATTTGCACCATCTAGGGTTTGAAATTTCTAGGGTTTCATTGATTTCCTTCTATTTCCTTGTCAATTTGTATGTGTTTGAATTCAATTGTTTGATTATCACAATTGAATATTCCTATTTGTGGTTGAATTTTTGAGAAAAGAAAAAAAAAAGAAAAGAAAGGAAAAGAAAAGAAAGGAATAGAAAAGAAAAGAAAAGAAAGGAAAAGAAAGGAAAGGAAAAGAAAAAAAAAGAAAGGAAAAGAAAAAAGTGGTTGCTATATAGTTACAATAAAAGAGAAAGAAAGAAATTTGTTGATTGGGTCTTGTCCTTAAAGGGGCTGAATTACCTCTTGTTGCCTCTTTCTAGTTGGTATCTTGTCTTATAGTTACCCTTCCATTCCAATAATTTCCTTGATTCCCTTGTCATTTTATTCATTCCGTGTTTCTCTTGTTCTTGTTTCTTGGATCTAATTATTAGTTGGGATAAAACAAGGTTGTATTGTCTTGATTTAGTTCAATTAGTTTTGAAAGAACTTGAGTGGGAAAACTCTTGAGGTAAAAGGCAAGAGAGTGTAAGATCATTATCGGGAAAAAGCCAAATAAGAGTGAAACACGAGTGGAGTGCCATTATTTGAGTGTAAACACGTGAGGGAGAGCGTGTGAGGTTTTTTTCCACTAACTTTCTTTTTGTGCAGCACATACAATGTCTCATTAAAGTGACTCATAACCAAAGAGGATGTCAGACAATTCATTCTTTTTGTTGCAGTCCATGCAACAAAAGTTTGAAAGGTTAAATTTGAAGTTGGGGGAAGTGATGGATAAGATGGAACAACAAGGTGCATTGATAAGAAATTTGCAAAGTGAGAGAGATAGGAGGAGATGTGAGCCTAGTATTGAGAATAGGTACAATAAGAATGAAGAGTATGGCGAGTCTCTTGTTAGGCTTGCTCCCAATACAGAATTTAAGATGGATGGTATAGAGCAGCAAAGAGAGAACATTTTTCATACTAGATGCCACATCAACAACAAGGTATGTAGTATGATTATGGATGGAGGGAGTTGTACTAATGTTGCTAGCATTACTTTAGTTGAGAAATTGAACCTACCTACTTTGAAACACCCTAGACCATACAAGTTGCAGTGGTTGAATGATTGTGGGGAGGTTAGGATAAATAAGCAAGTGCTAGTTTCTTTTTCAATTGGGAGGTACAAGGATGATGTACTTTGTGATGTTGTGCCTATGCATGCTGGCCATATTTTGTTGGGGAGGCCGTGGCAGTGTGATAGGAGAGTGATCTATGATGGGTTTAGAAACATGTACAGTTTTGAAAAGGATGGAAAAAGAATCAAACTTGCTCCTTTAACTCCAACACAGGTCCATGAGGACCAACTGAAGTTGAAAAGTGAGGTTGATCAAAAAAGAAATAGTGAGGCCAAAACCTCAAGAGAAGGAGAGAGTGAAAAGAACAAAGAGAGTGAAGAAAAAATAGAGAGTGAAAAGAATAAAGAGACTGAAGCAAAGAGAGAGAGTGAAAAGAAAAAAGAGAGTGAAAAGGAAAAAGAGAGTGAAAGAAAAAAAGAGAGTGAAAAGAAAAATGAGAGTGAAAAGAAAAGCTGGAGTGAAGAAAGTGAGAGAAAAACAAAGAGAGAAGTGAGTTTTTATGCTAAGGCGAATTTTACTACTAACGGATTTAATGAATCTTTGCCTAGTATTGTTATCTCTTTGTTGCAGGGATATAAGGTCGTAATTCCTAGCGGAGTGTTTAGTGGATTGTCATCTATTAGAGAGATAGAGCATTACATTGATTTTATGCCAAGTGCGACAATCCCTACTCGACCTTTCTTTGAAGAACATGAGTCCTTGACGCACTTGAAAGGACACTGTAAGTTGAATAGAATGCATGACAAGTGGGTGCAACTCATTGAGACATTTCCTTATGTAACTAAGTACACACAAGGTAAAGAAAATTTTGTGGTTGATGCTTATGCAAGAAGGTACGTCCTTGTCATCATTATAGATGCAAAGTTATTGAGACTTGAATATGATAAGAACTTGTTTGTTAATGATGATGGCATGGCTAGTGTGTATGGAGTATGTAAGAAAGCATCATTTTCTCATTTATATAGACTAGATTGGTACTTGTTTAGAGAGAAAAGATTTTGTGTGCCTACTAGTTTTATGCATGAGTTGCTTGTGCATGGATGTGGTCTGTTGGGAAATTTTGATATAAAGAGGATTTTAGACGTGTTGGATGACCATTGGTGGGAGTACTACTTACCATTCATTGAATTTGCATATAATTGGAATGGTCATTTTGGTACAAAGAAAACTTTAGATGTGTTTCATGAACATTTGTGGGAGTATCATTTGCCATTCATTGAATTGTTGGATGAACATTTCTTTTGGCCTAAAATGAAAAGAGACGTCAATTGCATTTGTGGCATGTGCATTACATGTAGGAAGGCCAAGTCTAAGGTTTTGCCACATTGGTTGTATACACCCTTACCCGTTCCTAGTAAACCATTGGTAGGCATATCTATGGACTTTGTTTTGGGGCTGCGTACAACTAAAAGGGGGAGTGATTCTATTTTTGTGGTTGTGCATAGATTTAGCAAAATGTCACATTTCATTCCATGTCATAAAATTGATGATACCACAAACATAGCTAACTTATTTTTCAGGGGGATAGTGTGACTTCAGGGTGTACCTAAGAGGATTGTTTCTAATACCCAGCTCTTATGCACTGTTCTTCATAAGAATTTAAAAACTTGGGAGGATTGTTTGCCATTTAAAGAGTTTGCATATAATAGGACCTTGCATACTACTACTTCATATTCTCCTTTTGAAGTTGTTTATGATTTTAATCCACTTACTCATTTAACTCTAATACTTTTGTTTGTGGATGACAGAAGTAGCTTGGATGGACATTTTCAAATTCTTGATAAAATTAATGATATTTCATACCTAGTGGATCTTCCAGGTATGTATCACATGTTTGCTATTTTCATTGTTACTGATCTTTTTCCCTTTGATCTAGGTGGAGATTCGAGGTCGAATCCTTTTGAGGAGAGGGGGAATGATGGGCCCCAAGGTGGACCAAGTCTTAAGGATCAATTACAAGATTAAGAGCCATGAAGATCAAAGAAGCAATGCAAGGATTGGTACAATCCAATTGGGATAAAGCTAGCAAGAGCCAGAACCAGTTTTGATCCACTTGATCCAAGTTATGTAAGACACGACTTAGGCCTACTATTAATGAAGACCATGAACTTATTTATTTCATTAAAAGAGCTTATCTTATTAGTTTAGAATAAGTGGGCTTGAGGATGTTAGCCCACACATATGTCTTATTTCTAATGAACTAGGTTTTTGGGAAGGCCTTGTATTTTGGCCAAGGGCATATTTGGAAAGTTATAAATTAAAGTGAACTAGGGTTTTAAAAGTACTGTAGCCCGGGCACTGTTCACGCTACAGTACCTGCGGCTCACTTTAGGGTTTTGGGGATTGTTTATTTAAACCACTTGTAGCCTAATATGAGGGGGTAAGACATTTTTTATTGAATTTTCATTGTGAGTGAGTTTTCTCGTCTTGTTCTTAATTGAACTCTTGAACTTATCAAAGGTAAATTACAACCTTTGTGGCGTTCCTCCTTGTAATTTGGGTTCTTGAGACGGGATTTCATTGGGTCTAGATTTTAATATAATCTAAGTTCTTGAAACGAGATCTCAACGGGTCTAAATTCTCCATCCATAGACTTGAGTTTGGCGTTCTTGGGTTTGTTTTTCCAATATTGTTGTTGGGTCTCAAAGCGAGTCGATTGGGGTTCACATCACTCTTGGTATAATCATTCTGATTGCTAGGATACGTGTTTTAAAATACTCATGATGGAATCATTCTGATTGTCTGAATATCTCTGATAGAATATGTTGGGTGGAATCATTCTGATTGTTCAATATTCCTGACGAAATGACTAGCGGAATCATTTTTTATTGTCAGAATTCAAGTCCAAGTTCATGTTAAGTAAAGAAGCAAGATTCCAAGTTTATGTTAAGTCAAATTTCATATCAAGTGCATGTTAAGTCAAGTTTCAAATCAAGTTCATGTTATGTTATATTATGTTCAAGTTCACGTTAAGTTTCAACTTCATGTTCATATCATGTTATGTTCACGTTTATGTTATATCCAAGTTCACGTTCATGTCATGTTATGTTCATGTACATATTATGTTCAAGTTCAAGTTCATGTTATATTATGTTCACGTTTACATTAAATCTCAAGTTCACATTTATGTCATGTTATGCTCAAGTTTATGTTAAGTTCATGTTCATGTTTATGTTACGTATGTTCATGGTCATGCTATGTTTCAAGTCCATGTTATGTTTCAAGTTCACGTTCATGTTATGTTGCTAGTCCATGTTATGTTTTAAGTTCAAGTTCAGGTCATGTCAAGTAAAATTCAGTTTACGTTTTAGTTCAAGTTACGTCAGTTATGCCATGCTATATGTCAAGTTATGTTATGCTTACTTACAACTTTAATTATACATTCATGCTTTTACTACCATGCATGCATCATTAACCTGTGTGGAAGTTTCCTGTTAACTTACTAAGATTTGTAATCAAATCTCATTGTGGTAGTCCTTACTACCATTCCCCCCCAAATGGTAGATATTGTTACATGACCCGAAGGAGAATCGGAATCCAACCAACTGAACACGTCGACTAAGTTATGGTGCGACGTCGGTGATGGCATAGTATTTAACTTAGGTTACTACTTGTACTTATGGAGTTGTATCTCCAGTACTCTTTTGATCACAACCATTTTGGACTGGTGTTGTGATCATGGCTATTTAGCATGCCTTCATATATGAAGTATGTTTCAAGTATTTGAGATATTTTTAGTTTAGTGCATATTAATGCTAAATAAAAAAAAAATTATCCGCTGCGAATAATGCATCATCGTAGATGCATGTTAGGAACATTGCATCTTATATGTCATGAACGGGGGCAGATGACCTTGTGTTGCATGTCCCAATGCTTCAGATGTCCGTTCAATCTCATGCGGAATCTGGGGGCGTCACATAATCCAAGAAATAAAAATACATTCATGCAACCAACAAACATGCGTGCACATGAAAAAACATGCATGTGACCCAAAACCATTCCGCAAAACAAACCACTCGCCATTTTTCCAGAAAATGGCCCAATCATAAGATCCACCATTATCCTAGAAAATGTTTCACATATCCATTAATCACAAATCCGCTATTTTCTAAAAAAATGGCCCATTAACCAATTAGTAACTCACTCTAGATGGGAATCACAGGCGGAACTCTACCACCATCCCTACTGCATGCACTGTAGGCAGGAATCACATGTGGGACTACCACCATCCCTGCTTACAACCATTCCTATAGCTCCCACTTTGGGAGGGAATTGCAGGTAGGACTACCACCATCTCTGCTTACCATCATCCCTACCGCGTGCATCATAGGTGGGAATCACAGACGATAGTCTAACACCATCTCTACTTACCACCATCCCTACAGTTCCATTTTCCTCTCTCTCGATCCTTTCCAATCATTCATTACAAATTTACCCAAAATCCTTTCTCATATGAAAACGTAGTTTTCCATTTACGACACATGAATATGCATGCCATAAGGTAATAAGAAACATGACACAAAACACAACAAAGTACACACAAGCATAAATCAATTCATATGGGAAACCCATCCCCAATCCAACCTAACCCGAATACTCCTCAGACTCCAAGTTTGGCACAACCAACCAACCAATCTGTAGAAAATATGTTAGAGCAAAAAAAATATTTAAAACTCAAAAGTTCTTTGGAAAATTACTTACAATGCTAAGGGAAAATTTTTGAAAGATCAAGCACCCGATTAAATGCCAAAAGTTAGCTTGAAAATATATCACCAAAAATCACAATTTTTTGGACTGAAAATGGGTTTCAAAATTAAGTAAATTTTGTGAAAAAAATGGGCTGAGAATAGAGGGGGAAGGTTGCTGGCCGGTGGGGAAGTGGATGGAAGGGGCAGTGGAAGCCACGGATGGTGCACAGTGGCGCATTGGGCAAATGAAGAAACGGATGGAGAATAGAGAAAGAGACAATGCATGCACAGGGGGGGAGAAAGCAAAGGAAAAAGAAGAAAAAATGAAGAAGGAAAAGAGGAGAAAAAGAAAAAGGGGAAAAATAAAAAGTAAGGGAAAGAAATAAGGTCTAGTCTTTTTCAATTCAGGGTCTCAAAACTGATCTAACAAAAATAATTTCAAAAGGGAGAGTTAAATAAAATTGATAGCGCAAGTAAAACAGGAACGAAGAGTAATTATGAGTAAAATGAAAAGGCAACGAAAAAGATGGTGTCCAACAAGGTTATGCCAAAATCATCCTCACAAAATTGAAAGTAAACCAACAAATACTATTACTAAAGTTTGTAAGACGGATTATAGAATGTACAAAAGTAAAGGAAAAAATACATAGGGAGTTAGGAGGCATCATTTTCATCTGGCGACAATAGAGGAGGGACGTCCCTAAGGACGTCTGGCATCTCATCCTACCCAAAGGTGTCAACGTGTCGGCAGGTAGCTGCTTCAGGGTGAAACAAACCTCGATCCAAAGCCAACGAGGTCAGTACAGGGGTCAATTAGGGGACGAGCCCTAAGCCTCAGGATGCCAACACCATAACTGTAGGCAAAGGCACGATCTCTGGTTGCAGGGACAAAGGTTACCTAGGTGCGCAAGCATGCAGCTTCTGCCTTGGTAGCAGTTGTTCATTCTTTTTCTCAATCAATTGTTGGTCCTTTACGACAAAGGCCTACTAAAGTTTCTTGAGCTCCTCACCAGAGTCCTTATAGTTCTCCTCATACTGCTGGTGATATCGCCTAAGTTCTGCCAAGGCCACCCTACACCTTGGAAAGGTCAAGAGAGGTAAGGAGGCTCTTCTCCATAGCTACTGCCAACTCCTGGGCCAGTATATGACTGCGTGCCTGAGAACAGGCTAGTTCCTTGCAAGCCAATTATTTTGGAATTGTTAGGATGATGTTATGGTTGATCTTAGGATGATGTTATGAATATGTTTGAAAGATTTGATTTTTTTGAAATTCTTGGAGATGTTTTGATTTAGGGTCAAAGCTTCTGTTTCAAGTGTTTCGATCTTTTTACAAAAAGTTTGGTGTTGATTATTAGTTTTTCCTAAATGGATGTTTTGTGATGACCCGTTTTTACGTGTATTTTCACTGAATGGTTGTTTTTAATTTAATTAATATATTGGTTTATTTATTTTAAATTAATGTATTTAAATTGGTTTTTTAATTTATTTGATGTTGTGTTTAATTTATTTAGTTGTTTTACGGTTTTAAAATCGTTTTTGGCAGATCAGTTTTGGTTTCTGGAGTGAGGACTGGACCTCATTTCTTTCCTCCATCTTTTCTTTTCTCTTTTCCCTTTTCTCTTTTTCTCTTTTCTTTCTTTTTCTTTCTTTTTTTTCCTCCCTGTCTTCCCCGTGCGTCGACCCCCCGTGCGATTTCTCTCTCTCTCTCTCCTCTCCTTCACGCCGAAGCAACCAGCCACCCAGTACCGCCGCTCGCCGGCGCCGTGAGCCACACCACCACCACCCATCTCTTCCCCTCCCTCGCTACAACAAATATGGCTTTTAATGATAGATTATAAATAGTGACAGTTTCCAAACTGTGACTAAAACGTATTTACTGTGACGGTTTGTGAGAACTGTCACTAAATGTTGGGCAAGAATTTTAAAACGTTCGGAAGTTTCACATAATACGTTCGCACGTCACAATAATGTTTGAATATTATGTATATTGACATGCGAATGTAAAAATTTTAGCGCGAACGTTCGAACGTTAATATATTAGCGCTAATGTTCGAACGTTAAAGTGATAAGTTTCAAACATTATATGTTAACTTGCATAAATTAACCATAATATATATTTTTTTAATAGTAAGGTTGAGTAACGTTATATTAAAAGAAAATTAAGAGTAGAAATTAAGCTACACAATACATACATTAAATATTTGTGTCCATTACATATGTCGAAAATAAAAAATAAAATATGATAAATTTTTACAAATCACTTTAAGAACTGCTAGTTTACAAAAGATCGAAACTCCTCAGTCAATGTCTCAACCTTTTTGTTTAGCACATCTACATGATGTGCAAGATGTGCGACAGCCTGATCTATATGCGCAATCTGTCTATCGATCTGTCAGTCGATATGCGCCTTTATATCTGTCATCACTGCATCAACCCAAGTACGTCGCACATCCCCAGCAGATGTAACTCCCGGCTGCTGACTAGTACTTGCGACGGGCAAGCAACATCGGCCCCAGACTTAGTCGGGGGAACAAGATCTGGCGTAGGACCAAACTGACGCCGAGCTGAGCCTCTCCCCTGTCCAATGCTCCGGCGGTGTGTGGTTATGTCGATGGGGCTCATCTGGTTTATCATCATCTCCTCCGCCTGGAGTGGCACTCCCCGGGCTAGTAATAAGCGGCTGATGATGACTCCGTACGGGAGATTATCCGTGGTAACGATGCTGGCCTCGTAACGGATCCACTCAAATATAACAAGGGGCAAGTCAATGGGCTCACCACGTGCCAAGCAAATCAAGAACTGTGCACGAGACTGACTGAATGTGCTCTTATGTGCCACCGGGTCTACATTTATTGCAACAAAAACGTGCAACATGCGAAAGAAAGGCAGCAGCTGATTCTAGCTGAAGGAGTTTGGCTATCGAGCTTCGTGCGGTTCGTGCCAATGAGGATGTAGAAATCCTGGTCCCGCTCATCATCACCAACCTCAGCAGCAATAGGATCGCCCTTGGGTTGATCTTCTTCATGACTGGGCATCAACTCAACAGGGCCCGAAGATGAAGCAGAAGCGGCTAGATCTGCCTCGAATATGCCCAGGGAAAATGTAGCTGCTGTGTCACCAACCTGACCAGCTGTCGACTCAGGTAGTATACGCAGAATCCGGAGTAAGTTGGCCATAACATCCGCCGAGAACTGAAACTGTACACCGCGTACACTGAGAGTATGGGATGATGCATCATTAGGCATGGTGGCCATCCCAATGTAAAACTCTCAAACCATTGAGGGGTAAATCTTTCCCCTCAATGTGCATATGGGGCCCCAGCCTCTAGTGACAAAAACGTCTCTCAGCATCTTCTGCTCCCTGCTGAGCTCATCAAACTCATTAATGAGGATTGCTCGTTCCCCTATAACAGTTCATGCCCCCAGTCGAGCAATGTCCGGATTGCCTCCATCCCTCCCTCGCTTCCTTATCGTCATATCCTGAAAAGTAAAAAAAAAATATAAGTTATAATATTTAAAAAAAATGATTAGAATCACAGATACATACGTATTTTGACATATATGGATTATACAGAAAATTAAAATATCATTCTTATAAATTTACATAATTTTGGCAGTAAAATTTTTAAATAATTTCACTTTTTCAATATCTAAAATAATAATAATAAAAAGAAAAAATATAAAAATATTTTAATAGGAAACGTTCGAACGTTATTGAAAGTACGTTCGCACGTTAAAATTAAAACTGTCACGTGCGAATTTACAAAGATGATACGTTCGGATGTTTTATCGAACGTATCATTCAAACGTTCAATAAAAATGTACGAATGAGTTCATTACGTCCTAACATATGATATAAACGTTCTGACGTAATGAATTTGAACCGTTATACGTTCGGACATTCTTACTAGCCGAAGAAGACCAACGGTTTATGGTCGAACGTTCATTAATTAAATCATGCACACATTACAGCTTAACGTGCGAACATAAATAATACTAAAGGTCACACGTTCGGACATTGTGTCGTGACGTCCGAACGTTACGACACGGAATCACTGAGTCGACTTAGCCATTACCGAAAGCTTCGAAACGCATGTTTCGAAGCCACAAACAACCAAAATAAGCATCTACTAACAGTGGGGAATGTTTCTACGGTCCTATTTTATCAATTTACGGCGAATGGTGGCCGGAAATACAGGGAACAATAACCAGCCTACGGTGGGTTTCAAAAATTCGAAACCCACCGATTAAAATGGTACAAAATAGAAGAGGAAGAGGGCACATTACCTTTTAGTGACGGTTGCGGTGGCGTATGACGATGGTTGCGGCGTGCGTGGCGGAGAGAAAGAGAGAGTGAGAGTTTTAGTGCAAGAAATGGCCTGGAAACCGTCGGGCCTGGCTTTATATACAGTTAACGTTCGAACATTCATTAATTAACGTTCGAACATTTCATCTACACGCGAACGTTATGTATTATACGTTCGGACTAAGAATCATACGTGCAAACATATAACTTATACGTTCGGACGTTATATTAACATGCGAACGTATAACGTATACGTTCGAACGTTAATCAATACGTCTGAACGTTTGAATTATAACATTCGAACGTTATTTTACACTATATATTATATTATATATAATATATATATATTATATGATATATATATATTATATGATATATATATATATATTATATGATATATATATATTATATGATATATTAATATATAATATGATATATTATATATATTATATTTTATATTATATAATGTATAATATACTAGTAGTATATTATATCTATAATATATTTACTATATAATATATTATACTATATTATATAGTTATTATATATAGATAACATACTATATAAGACTTATACTATATTATAGACTATAATATAGATAATATATTATATAATACTTATACTACATTATCTAATAACTATATTACTTTAATATAGTTATTAGATATACTATAATATGTACTATAATACTAGTATAATATACAATTTTTCCTATATAATATATTATAATATACTTGTTATAACTATAATATATAATATACTTATTATATTATAGTTATAATGTAATATATATTTTATATTATTAGTTAATATAAAGTTATAATATATATATAGTACGTTCTTATATAATACTCATGTTATATATATTATAACTGGTACAAATTATATATTAATTAATATTGTATAATTTATAATTTAATATATA
Source organism: Carya illinoinensis (assembly GCF_018687715.1). Lineage (NCBI taxonomy): Eukaryota > Viridiplantae > Streptophyta > Magnoliopsida > Fagales > Juglandaceae > Carya > Carya illinoinensis. Next base: position 20,592,837 of record NC_056761.1, read on the forward strand.
AATATATTATGAGGAATATACTAAATTCTAATATGTAAATAATAATATTTTCATTCGAACCTTCGTGTGTAACGTTCGGACATTATAATAAATTCGGAGGAAAATTTCCCGCTTAAACCAAATTTAAGCAGTACGTTCTAACATTTATCTTAACGTTCGAATGTTATAGTTGATAAAGGGTTAGAATTGCATAATTAAGTTGTTTAAATGAGTGATTTATTTTATCAAATAAGAATTGAACACTTAATTATGCATCAAATTCTAATATTGAATGTCAAATTAATTGATGCCAATATTTTTGTACATCAAAGTCTCATATTTGCCCTTGAAATACTTAAACTATAATATCATTTCATTAATATATTATACGGCATTTATGGAAGGAAAGAAAGAATGGGGCCTATGAGAAAATAGAGAAGTTAATTATGGTTTTATGGAATTTCATCTAATAGAGATCAAATGCAACATCATTCGGATCACACCAACTCACACATGAAGAAAGAAAATCACATGGACATCAACCACTCATTCGGACACCATGCAGTGGACTCACACATGCAAACATGCAAACCATTCGGACACATGCAGGATCACATGCACACATGCAGAAAAGTGCAAACACATTCGGACTCACACATGCATGCACACATGTACACATGCAGACCAACTCACACACGCAGGATAGCAGCCACTCTCACATGTAATGCACATGCAGAACGAAACTCACACGTGCAGCAGCAGTAGATTTGTTCTTTCTTTTTTGAGTAGCTGGACGTGCAGCAGGAGATCAATAGCCTCACTCAGACAACACTCATTCGAACTCTCACACATGCAGACCAGCAGAACAAACACAGCAGACAGCACACTTGGAAAGCAGCACGTTGCAGACACTAGGACAGTAGCAGAATTATTTCTCTCTTCCTTTCTAGAAGTTGAATGTGTAGCAGCAGAGAGTTTATTACCTTCTTTCTTTTGTTTTAGAAGCTGGAGCACCAGGAGATCACATGGGATCATGGAAGGCAAGCTGTTCATTTCAGCTTTCTTGCTTCTGCACATGGAAGGTCACCACGACATCACATGTACAGCTCACAAACACACGGCTATAAAATGAAAGAAGGCTGAAATGCTATGGGGGTGGGGGGGTAGCTTAGCTTGTATTTTTATTTTCATAGCTTTACTTTCTTTCTGTTTTTTGTTTTTCCAGACATTTTCTTTTTCTTCCGTTAGTAGCAGGCGACTTGCTTGTCTTACTGGAGTTGTCTTTGTTTGGACGCAGCAGGTGGCAAGACAGCAGCCGGCTGGTTTTGCTTTACAGACATTAATATCAACTTTGCTTTTCGTTTAGATGCTAGCAGTAGAGTAGTCATTATTTTTATTTTCTTTCTTCTTCATTTAAGATAGAAGCAGCTGGTTTGAATTTTATACATTAGTTTTTCTTGCTTTTGTTTTGAGTCCTTCGGCGAAGCAGTAGTCTTGAATTTTAATTTCTTTTCCTTTTCGTGTTAGACACAAGGCGGCAGAGTAGAGGTTTTTAGTTTGTATTTTTTGCGTTCAGACAGAGAACAGGGGCGGAAGCTCCCATTTCGGCTGGTTATTGTTTTATTTTGTTGATATTTTCATGTTCCAGATTTTAGGCATTTTATATTTTTGCAGTTTTTGCTTTCTGTGCAGCTTGTTCTTTGGTTTCCTCTCTTTGTTTACTTGTTTCTTATTTATTTTACTTCAGCTTTCAATAAATTCACAAGTTTTAGACGGAAGTAGCAGAGTTGGTTTTATTCAGTCTTTCTTTTTCGTTTAGACGCTAGGAAGTAGGAGAGTCTTTAGGTTTTATTTTCTTACTTTACGTTGAGTAGTAGGAGGAGGCTGGTTTCTTTTTCTTTTCTTCTTAGCTCTTTCGTTTGGCGTCTTGAGGTGGCAGTTTCATTTTAGTTTTCTTAGTTTATTTATTTATTTAGTCTCGTTTGTTTTATTTCTTTGAGCTGATATTTTATAGACTATTTATTTTTCATTCTAGGGTTTATTAGTTAGTATTTTCTTAGTTTTTGATATGGCTTTAATTAGATTAATTTTTACAGCTAGAAACATCATGTGTAGCTAATTTTAGAAACTTGGGTTGTGGAATGGGGCGTGATTTGTTTTGGATTCTAGATTGATGCAATATTTTATGGTTGAATGTTGATTTCACTGAGTTACTAATTGGATTTAAATTGAAAATAGATTGAAGCTCTTGCTCTTGTTTTGTTGTTGACGTAAGGCACAACAAAAGCTTGAAAATTATCAAGGCTTCTCTCGATTGTTTGTTAATGTGTGTTTGGCTAGTAAAATAGAAAATCCCTTAGGAAAATATTGCAAAAACTTGAGCTTAGCCTTTTTATCTTCCGATTATCGATGCCTTGATTGGGTTGTTAATCGAGAAAATTATGTAGAATCCAAAATAAAGAGAGTCTTAGACCCAACCCAAGTGTTTGTTAATTTGCCTTTTTGATTAGAAACTCTAATTTCAACTTCAATTATCTTCTTGCATTGCATTTGGATTTTATTTTCATCTCTCATACTTGATTCATTTGTTACTTGCAGATCTCTTATATGCTTTGATAACCCATTATCCCTGTGGAATACGATCCTGGACTTATCCTTGATACAACTTAACACTTCTACACTTGGAAGCACATTCGACCACGAGTCAAGTTTTTGGCGCCGTTGCCGGGGACAACTGGTGCTTATTAGAGCATCATTCCTCCACTGCTGAGAGGACGTTGTGGAGTTGTGAACCTTTTCACAGCCTGGGTGACATCTAATCTTTTTTCCCTTCTCTTTGTTTATTTTTCATGGTCTCTGATTATCTGCTCTGGTTTGTATGACTAGTTGGACTAGAGACCATACATCTTGAGTTTTTAGGACACAATCATTGACATCTTTTAGCTCTGCATCATCTTCTGTAGAATCATCATTAGACACTGATAGCATCATGGCTGAAAATGAGCATCATGATAGGGAAGTGGAGAATCCAAACAGGACTCTTAGAGAATATCTTCAGCCCGTTAGGACTAGCACACCTTCTTGCATCATTTTACCTATTAATGCAAATGCTTTTAATTTCAAACCCGGGATGATTCCATTGTTACCACACTTTCATGGTATGGAATCTGAAAACCCCTATTTGCATATCAAAGAGTTTGAAGAAGTGTGTTCCACATTCATGGATAGAACATGCACTGATGAAGTCATAAGATTGAAACTGTTTCCATTTTCCTTAAAAGACAAGGCTAAGACATGGTTGAATTCCTTAAGACCAAGATCCATTGGGACTTGGCAAGAAATGCAAACGGAATTTTTAAAGAAACTTTTTCCCATGCATAGAACCAATGCCTTGAAAAGACAGATCATGAATTTTGGCCAAAAGGATGTGGAAACATTTTATCATTGTTGGGAACGATTCAAAGACCTTTTAAATGCATGTCCCCATCATGGATATGAGAATTGGAGGGTCATTAGTTTTTTTTATGAGGGGTTGCAACCAAAAATGAGACAATTTGTGGAGACCATGTGTAATGGAGCATTTTTTAACAAAGAACCTGAGGAAGCCTTTGAATATTTTGATTATCTAGCTGAAAATGCACAATCATGGGATACATCTGATGTTCATGATAGGTCTAAAAGTTCAAGGACAATTTCAGGGGGTGGGAAATATAATCTGAGAGAAGTAGATGATTTGAATGCTAGGTTGGCTATGATTTCTAAGAAATCAGAAGCCATAGAAATGAAGAAAGTGAATGAAGTACAAGCTGTACCTCAGATGACCTTGAGCTGTAATATTTGTGAGGGCCAAGGGCATTCAACTAATGATTGCCCGACCATTCCTGCCTTCAAAGAAGTTCTCTTGGATCAATCTAATGCTGTTAATATGGTTGCTAAATCTTTTTCAGGTCCTTATTCCAACACTTACAATTCGGGATGGAGAAATCACCCTAATTTCAGTTGGAGGGGTGAACAAGCTGCTTTACCTGCACCCAACATAGCGGGTCCTTCACAAATTGTACCCTACACTACCCTAGGAGGTCCAGGACCATCTCAATATGCCAACCACATGGTGCCAGCCCAGAAAAAGAACCTTGAAGACAATTTCCAGCAATTATCCACCAACTTCCAGCAGTTGTCCACCTATTTTCAGCAATTCATGCAAAGCCAAGCTGCTATCAACAGTCAAAATTCACAAGCCATTGCTGACATTCGAGGGTCAGTCACAAGGTTGACTACAACCATGAGTGCTCAAGAGAAAGGGAAGTTCCCTGCACAATCTCAGCCTAATCCCCAAGGCCAAAACTACCAATTTCAAAGTGTGGCAGGAGATTCAAATGTCAAGCAAGTTAAGGCTATTACAACCTTGAGAAGTGGTAAGGTGATTGGCATTCTAGCTCAAGAGGTATAAAAAAATGGTAACACTTCTAAACCTCCTTCTGAAAATGAGAAACATGATCCTTTAAAATCTGAAAGTGTCCCAAGCACTACACTTGCACCTTTTCCTCAAAGGTTAGCCCCTTTGCACAAAGATAAGCATCACGCTGAAATTCTTGAAATTTTTAAGCAAGTTAGGATTAATATACCATTGTTAGATGCTATTCAACAGATTCCTACTATGCTAAATTTTTAAAGGATTTATGTACCGTAAAAAGAAAATTGAATGTGCAAAAGAAAGCTTTTCTTACTGAGCAGGTTAGTGCTATTATCCAAACCAACACTCCTCCCAAATACAAGGACCCAGGATCCCCTACCATAGCTTGCATGATAGGGAGCTCAAAAATTGGCCAAGCATTATTAGACTTAGGTTCAAGTGTGTACTTATTGCCTTATAATGTTTATGTTCAGCTTGGATTGGGTGAGTTGAAATCTACTTCTATCACATTGCAGTTGGCTGATAGGTCTATTAAGATTCCAAGGGGTGTTGTGGAAGATGTTTTGGTTCAAGTAGACAAATTCTACTATCCAGTAGACTTTATCGTACTCGACATGCAATTGACTAATCATTCTACTTTCCAAGCACCTGTTATCTTAGGAAGACCCTTCTTAGCTACTTCTAATGCACTCATAAATTGTAGGAGTGGAGTTTTGGAAATATGGCCTTGGAGCTAAATATTTTTAATCTTTGCAGGCAACCGCAAGAAGTTGAAGAAGTTCATGAAGTGAATTTGCTAGAAAATTTCATTGATGAAAATTCTGCACATTGCTTTCAACTTATTGACTCTTTAGAGGAATTTGAAGAAGATTTGAAAATATTTGATAATGTTACTAACTCATCTCTTGTTTCCTCAATAGGTCAGCAAGTTACACCACCATGGAGGCCAAAATTTGAGCAACTTCCACCATTGACATCAACCCTCAAGCCTTCGGAGGAGCAATCCCCAACTTTGGACTTCAAACCTCTTCCATTGGAGTTGAAGTATGCTTTCTTAGGACCACAAAGCACCTTCCCTGTGGTAATTTCTTCTCACTTAACTGGTGAACAAGAAGATAAATTGCTAGAGGTCCTTAAGAAGCATAAAAAGTCTATTGGGTGGACAATGGCTGATATAAAACGTATAAGTCCCTTGGAATGTACCCATAGAATTTATTTAGAAGATGATGCAAAGCCTTTGAGGGAAATGCAAAGAAGGTTGAATCCCACAATGAAGGAAGTGGTTAAAGGGGAGGTGTTGAAATTGCTTGATGTGGGTATCATTTACCCCATCTCGGATAGCAAATGGGTAAGTCCTATTCATGTAGTTCCAAAAAAATCCGGGCTTGCCATTGTTAAAAATGAACAAAATGAATCAATTTCTACGAGGATTCCTACTGGTTGGCGCATGTGTATAGATTATAGGAAGTTGAATGCCGCCACTAGGAAAGATCATTTCCCTTTGCCTTTTCTTGATCAAGTGTTAGAAAAAGTTGCTGGACATGCCTTTTATTGTTTCTTAGATGGATTCTCCGGTTACTATCAATTAGAAATAGCACCAGAGGATCAAGAAAAGACCACCTTTACTTGTCCTTTTGGTACTTTTGCTTTTAGGAGAATGCCTTTTGGTTTATGCAATGCACCAGCAACTTTTCAAAGATGCATGCTTAGAATCTTTAGTGACATGATTGAGAACACTCTAGAAGTGTTTATCGATGATTTTTCTGTATTTGGTGATTCATTTGAGAGTTGTTTAACCAATTTACAAGCTGTTTTGGCCAGATGTGAAGAGAAGCAATTGCTACTTAATTGGGAGAAGTGCCATTTCATGGTACAACATGGCATTGTTCTGAGACATATTGTTTCATCTAGAGGACTTGAAGTAGATAGAGCAAAAATTGAGTTGATTTCTAAACTTCCTACACCTAAGTCAATAAAAGACATTAGATCTTTTCTTGGGCATGCGGGTTTTTATAGAAGATTTATCAAAGACTTTAGCTCTACTTCTAAGGCTCTATGTAAGCCATTGATGAATGATGTAAAATTTGATTGGACACCCGAGTGTCAAGAAGCTTTTTGTCGGCTTAAAACTTTGCTTACCACTGCTCCTATTCTTCAACCTCCTGATTGGTCACTTTCTTTTGAAATCATGTGTGATGCAAGTGATTTTGCTATAGGAGCTGCTCTTGGACAGCGTAGGAACAAACTTCCTTACGTCATTTACTATGCAAGTAAAACTTTGAATTTTGCTCAAAAAAATTATTCTACTACTGAAAAAGAATTACTTGCTGTGGTATTTGCTTTAGAGAAGTTTCGTGCATATATTCTTGGTTCTCCTATAGTCATCTTTACTGACCATGCAGCTCTCAAGTATTTATTGACAAAGAAAGATGCAAAACCAAGGTTGATTAGATGGATACTTTTACTCCAGGAGTTCAATATTATCATCAAGGACAAGAAAGGAGTAGAGAATGTGGTAGCCGACCATTTGTCTAGGCTCACAGTTGCTGAAACTGAACAACCAACACCTGTTCTTGATTCTTTTCCTGATGAACATCTTATGTTAGTTGAAAATTTGCCTTGGTTTGCTGATATAGTAAATTTCTTGGTGACAGGACAAACACCACCTCATTGAAGCGCTCAAGATACACGGAAATTCATGCATGAGGTGAGATCGTTCTTCTATGATGATCCTTACCTTTTCAAGTATTGTTCAGATCAAATCATTAGGAAGTGTGTGCCCAATGATGAAATTTCTGGTGTCTTAAATTTTTGCCATACGGAAGCTTGTGGTAGGCATTTTTCAGCCCACAAAACAGTGGCCAAAATTCTTCAAAGCGGATTTTATTGGCCAACCATGTTCAAGGATGCCTTTAGTTTTTGTAAAACTTGTGAACCTTGTCAGAAATTAGGAGGAATCACTAGGAGAAAAATGATGCCTATGCAACCCATACTAGTGATTGAAATTTTTGATTGTTGGGGGATAGATTTTATGGGACCATTTCCTTCTTCTTATGGCTATTTATACATTTTGCTTGCTGTTGACTATGTTTCTAAGTGGGTTGAGGCAGTCCCTTGCAAATCTAATGATCATCAAGTTGTTTTAAAATTTTTGAAAGAAAACATTTTTGCAAGGTTTTGGCATGCCTAAAGCCATAATCAGTGATAATGGCACCCACTTTTGTAACAAGCATTTCTTGGCCTTAATGAAGAAGTATGGTATCCATCATAAAATCTCTACTCCCTATCATCCTCAAACCAATGGACAAGCTGAACTAGCAAATAGGGAGATTAAAAACATTCTTGAAAAAACAGTTAACCCAAACAGGAAGGATTGGTCTTTGAGATTGTCTGATGCCTTGTGGGCTTATAGAACAGCCTTTAAAACCATTTTGGGCATGTCTCCATATAGACTAGTGTATGGTAAGGCTTGTCATTTGCCTGTAGAGTTGAAACATAGAGCGTATTGGGCCATTAAGCAATGCAATTTTAACATTGATAAAGCTGGTTGTGTGAGAAAATTGCAATTGTCTGAGTTGGATGAGTTGAGGAAGGATGCCTACAACAACTCTAAGTTGTCCAAAGAAAGAATGAAGAACTTCAATGACAAACACATCCAACGTAAGACTTTTGAGCCTAATCAAAAAGTGTTATTGTACAACTCTCGGTTACACTTGTTCCCTGGTAAGTTAAGGTCTCGATGGAGTGGGCCTTATGTGGTACAAACTGTTTTTCCTCATGGTGCTATAGAGATAATGAATCCTCTCAATGGTAACATTTTTAAGGTTAATGGTCAAAGGCTCGAGCCTTTTATTTCTAACTTTGCACCTGAAGAATCTACTCTACATTTGCTTGATTCTATGTGACGCCCCCAAATCCCCACGCACGGACACGGGGAAATCGAGACGTCCGGATGATGACATCACGGGTCACCACCCTAACGACGTGTGCCAAATGTGTGTAAAAAGCGACGAATGTGCACGAGGTATACGCAGCGAAAAGCAAAGTCAATAACTAAGTACCATAATTTTTCTTAATATAATACAAGCTGTTTAAAACATACATAAATAAAATATTACAAAACATAAATATAGTTCAAAAGCCAAATACAAAACATAAACCAACTCAGAACTCCGGCGGAGCCGCATCCTCGGGCTCAGCCTCCTCCTCCTCCTCGAACTCTGCACCAAAATCTATGGAACCAAAAATGGTACCGCAGGTAAGTAAAATCCAAATACTACTAGATAAAAACATATTAAACTCAACAATATGCATGCAAGAAAAACCAATGCACATGTCTCGCAAAACCATAATTTTTACCACGCACGCCAAAAACCCATTTGGCCCACAAAACATATCCTTAAAAACCACGCCTCGCCATTATCCCAGATAATGGCCCAAACCACCATTTTCCCAGAAAATGGATCACAAGCCTCGAAACCAATCCTCGCCATTTTCCCAGAAAATGGCCCACTAACCAAACCATCAGAGCACCGTAGGCGGGAATCGCAGGCGGGACTCAACCACCATCCCTGCTCACCACCGTCCGTACGCATGCCTCTGAATCAAGCCAAATAAATCCAATTATGCATGCCGGCCAAACGGCTAGCCGGATGGGGCTGGGGTTCGGTGGGGTGGTGTGCCGGAGGGAGGGGGTTCGACCGGTGGGGGTGGTGTCGACCACGGTGGTCGGACGGCGGTGTGTCGGGGCTGAGGTTGCTTCCGGCGTGGGAGAGGAGAGAGAGAGAGAGACGATCGGGGGGGTTACGCGCAGGGAAGGAAAGAAAAGGAAGAAGAAAAAGAAAAGGAAGGAAAAAAGAAAAAAAGAAAAGAAAAAAAAGAGAGAAAGGAAAAAGGGAAAAGAAAAGATGTAGGAAAGAAATGAGGTCCAATCCTCACTCCAAGAACAAAACAAAACCGCCGAAAACGAGATTAAAAACCGTAAAACGACTAAATCAATAAAACACAACATCCAACAATTAAAAACCAATTTTAAAATGAAATAATTTAAAATAAATAAACCAATATATTAATTAAATTAAAAACAACCCTTCAGTGAAAATACACGCGAAAGCGGGTCATCACATCCTCCCCCCCTTAAAAACAAATTTCATCCTCGAAATTTGCAAGACAACCACCAACTTAAAACAAGCCACATAAAATCACATAAACCACCTGTGACCAAGATTAAGATACATACCTTCATTATTCAAACAAGTATGGGTACTGCTCCCTCATGTCTGCTACTCGCTCCCAAGAGAAGTCTTGTGCTAACGGATCTCCCCATGCCACCTTAACCAAAGGTATCGTCTTGGACCTCAACTGTTGCTCCTTCCAATCTATGATCTGCGATGGAACAACCTCATAAGTGAGATTCGGTTGCAACTGAATACCCTCTAGGTCGACGAAGCGTGGCTCTTGCTATCCAAAGCTCTTCTTCAGGGACGATACGTGGAAGACATCATGAATATCCCCAAAATATTCTGGCAAAGCAACTCTATAGGGAACGGACCCTACCTTCTCCAGAATCTGAAAAGGGCCGACATACCTCGGATCCAGCTTCCTCTTCTTACCAAAACTCTTAACACCTCTCATGGGAGAGACTTTGAGATAAACCCAATCACCAACTTCAAAAGATAACTCTCTCCTCCTGGTATCAGCGTAGCTTTTCTGGCGACTCTGAGCTGCCGCCATTTTATCCCTGATGATCCGAACTTGGCTTTGCATCTCTTGAATTATTTTGGGTCCAATTATCCTCCTCTCCCCGACTTCATCCCAGCACAAGGGCGATCTACACTTCCTCCCATAAAGAGCTTCATAGGGAGCCATCTGAATGGTCGTATGGAAGCTATTATTATATGCAAACTCAATGAGCGGCAAATGGTTTTCCCAACTCCCTCGAAATTCCATGACACATGCTCGCAACATGTCTTCAAGGGTCTGAATGGTGCGCTCTGATTGGCCGTCTGTCTGCGGGTGATATGCAGTACTGAATTTCAACTTAGTACCCAAAGCTGCCTGCAAACTCTTCCAGAACTGCGACGTGAACCTTGGGTCTCGATCCGACACTATACTCTTTGGTATGCCGTGCAGCCGCACTATTTCTTTCACGTACAAGCGTGTCAACTTACCCAAGGAGTCGGTGTTATTAACAGGCAAGAAATGAGCACTCTTCGTTAACCGGTCAACGATCACCCAAACAGAATTTTTCCCACTAGGCATTCTCGGCAAACCCACTACAAAGTCCATCGTCATGTCATCCCATTTCCACTCAGGAATAGGGAGGGGTTGGAGCATACCTGCAGGTCTTTGATGCTCGGCCTTCACTTGACGGCATGTGTGGCATTTCTCAACATATAAGGCAATATCCATCTTCATTCCATCCCACCAATAATTTTTCTTCAAGTCCCGATACATCTTTGTACTGCCGGGATGAACTGAATAAGGGGCCGCATGAGCTTCTGCCATGATCTGCTCCTTGAATACTGAATCTTTGGGGACCACTCTGCGATCTCGGAACCGAAGTATCCCATCTTTATCCATGCTATAATGCAACGGCCCTCGAGATTTTGACTCTTTTTCTGATATTCAACAGCTTTGGATCCTTCCTTTGAAGAGTCTTCAATTCTTCAAAATCAGTTACTCGAATATCAAGAACTGAAGATAAAATCTCTTCTTGCTGCGAACTCTCAATAAGGAGCCTTCTCATCCCACAAAGCAACGAATCCAATTCCGATGGCTCGACTTCATCTTCCAAATGCGATTTTCGGCTCAAAGCATCAGCAACTATGTTAGCCTTCCCCGGATGGTACTTGATCTCATACTGATAGTCACTGATTAGCTCTAGCCATCGCCTCTGCCTCATGTTCAGATTTTTCTGGAAAAACAAATGCTTCAAGCTCTTGTGATCAGTAAATACCTCGCAAGCTTCCCCATACAAGAAGTGCCGCCAGATCTTGAGAGCAAAAACAATCGCAGCCAATTCTAAATCATGCGTCGAATAATTCTTCTCATGGTCCTTTAGCTGACGAGACGCATAGGCAACAACCCGTCCTTCCTGCATAAGGACACAACCCAAACCAAACTTAGACGCATAAATGAAGACTACGAATGGCTTATGTGGTTCTGGAAGCGCTAACATTGGTGCCGTCGTCAACCTGTTCTTTAATTCTTGGAAGCTTCTCTCACACTTATCTGACCAAACAAATTCTGTATTCTTCCGAGTCAAGGCTGTGAAAGGTCCGGATAGGCGAGCAAATCCCTCCACAAATCTTCGGTAATATCCGGCGAGCCCCAAGAAACTCTGGATTTCACGCACTGTAGTCAAGCGCTGCCATGACAAAATGGCTTCTACCTTACTAGGATCAACAGCCACTCCGTCTCGGGAAATCATATGCCCAAGAAATTTAACTTCCTCCAACCAGAATTCACACTTGCTGAGCTTGGCGTACAACTGGTGTTCTCTCAATTTCCCAAGTACCAGACGAAGATGATACACATGCTCTTCAACATCTCGGGAATAAATCAGAATATCATCAATGAACACTACCACAAAGGAATCCAGATAAGGTCGAAATATTCATTAAATCCATGAAAGCAGCAGGGGCATTAGCTAACCCAAACGGCATCACCTTAAATTCATAATGCCCAAACCTCGACCTGAAAGCAGTTTTAGGCACATCCTTGTCTCTGATCCTCAGCTGGTAGTATCCCGACCTCAAATCAATTTTAGAGAACACAACTGCTCCTTGAAGCTAATCAAATAAATCATCTATCCGCGAGAGAGGATATTTATTTTTGATGGTCACCTTATTCAATTCCCGATAATCAATGCACATACGGAGGGTTCCATCTTTCTTTTTAACAAACAAAACTAGCGCACCCCACGGCGACGTACTAGGTTGAATAAATCCCTTATCTACCAGCTCTTGCAACTGAGTCTTCAACTCTTTTAATTCAGCCGGTGCCATGCGATAAGGAGCTTTATGTACAGGAGCCGCTCCAGGTTCCAAGTCTATAACAAACTCCATTTCCCGAACAGGGGGTAGTCCGAGCAAGTCATCCACAAACACATTGGGGAATTCTTCCACAACTGGAATGTCTGCCAAAGACTTCTTCTCAGACGGCGTGGACACCATCTGAACTAAGAATGCATCCGCTCCCCATGCAATCTCTCTTCTTGCTTGAATTGCCGATATAATTACCGGCTTTTCTTTCAATTTACTCCCCGCAAATTCCAGACAATCACCATCTGGAAGCTGAAAGCTAATTATCCGACTTCTGTAATTAATACTCGCAGAATATCGGTATAGCCAATCCATCCCGAGGATGATATCAAAACCCAACAGCTTAAACACCACCAAATCAGCATCCAAGAACCTTCCATCAAAATTTAACGGGCATCCCAAAGCAACCTTGGAACACCACACCATTTCACCATCGGGTAGAGCCACTACCATAGACTTCGGCAACGGTTCCGTGACCAAATTACACACCCGAGCAAAAGTGAAAGATACAAACGACTGTGACGCACCGGAATCAAACAAAGTGCAAGCATAAAACTCATATAAACGGACTCTTCCTGAACCAAACACATTAACCCATGAAATCCAAAAAACAAAGGAGAAACCAAAAACACCAAAAATTAAATCCAACTTAAAATTAAATTAATCCATACCTGTAATTACTCCAGCATCATGGGTCACTGGTGCCTCATCATCCACCTCTCCGGGTGTGACAGCATAAACCCGGGCTTGCACTGCTCGTCTCGGGTCGGTTCTTCCACCGCGTCTACCTCCACGGCTTCCTTGAACTGGTCGTGGACACTCTCGGGCAAAGTGACCCTGCTGGCCACAATTATAACATCGAGCCCCACCAGAAGGGCACTCACCCACATGGGCTCTATTGCAAACTCCACAAATTGGCACTCGTCCTCCCATACGAAGACCTGAGGACGCTTGCGGTCGAGTTCCGGTCTGCGGAACAAATTTCTGAGGCGAACCCGAGCTACTTCCTTCACTAGAAAAACTTCGCCTCTTATAACCTGGAGGGGAGCCCATACTTAGATTATTCTCTCGCTCAATAAGGATGGCCACATCCACTAAGTCCTGGAAAGTGGATATACGGTGACTGACCACCATACGGCGTATATCAGGGCGTAGTCCCTCCTGGAAACGCTCAGCTCGTATCTCTTCTATGGTGATAAGGTGGGGAGCAAATCGCCCAAGTTCTATGAATCTCCGGGCGTACTGTTCCACTATCATGCCCCCTTGGACCAAATTTGAGAACTCTCTTGCCTTTTGCTTTCTTACCGATGCGGGAAAGAAGCGGTCGTTAAATTCTTTCTTCAAGCGCTGCCAGGTCACAGCAGCGAAAGATCCCAATTCTGATTCCAGCATCACCCTCTTGGTATCCCACCAATCAGACACGGTCCCTTGCAACAGATAGCTGGCGTAGAGTACCTGTTGCGCCTCGGTACAACCACACACCTCAAATGTTCTTTCCAGGTCTTTGATCCATTTTCCAGCTTGAAGTGGATCCTCTTCTCCAGTAAAGTGTGGAGTTCTATGCGCCAAGAAGCGCTCATAGGTGCATCCGGCTTGCACCATGCTACTAGATCCTCCTGGGTACAGCCAAGGCCCTCCCTGATGTGGCCAAGGACCTCCTGGTTGTGGCCAAAACCCTCCTTGTTGCGGACAAGGCCCTCCTTGTGGTGGCCAGGGACCCCCTGTTGTGGCCAAGGTCCTCCTTGTTGTGGCCAAGGCCCTGTCTGCTGTGGCCTAATATTCTGTTGCATAAACTCCGTCATCTACCGTATTGCCCGGGCTATGGAGTCATCTCTTGAGGTATTGTCCCATGGCTCCTGAGTAGACTTCCTTGGTCTCACCATTTTTTTTCCTGCCACAACACAACTCTTGACCCTCCTTTAAGAAAACAAATAAAACCGTCATAAAACCAAAAAACCAAAACCAACACCACACAGCAAGAAACAAAATAAACTAGCATGCAAAAACATAACCAAATAAATAAAAACAAGCAAACAAGTTCAAACAAATAAAACAAATTAAATAAGTTTACTTAACATAATTTTTAAAACACAACTTTAAAAAAAAAGCATTCTGGTACTACCTACGGGACATATGGTTTTACCCAGAGCCAAACCGCTCTGATACCACCTGTGACGCCCCCAAATCCCCACGCACGGACACGGGGAAATCGAGACTTCCGGATGATGACATCATGGGTCACCACCCTAACGACGTGTGCCAAGTGTGTGTAAAAAGCGATGAATGTGCACGAGGTATACGCAGTGAAAAGCAAAGTCAATAACTAAGTACCATAATTTTTCTTAATATAATACAAGCTGTTTAAAACATACATAAATAAAATATTACAAAACACAAATATAGTTCAAAAGCCAAATACAAAACATAAACCAACTCAGAACTCCGGCGGAGCCGCATCCTCGAGCTCAGCCTCCTCCTCCTCCTCGAACTCTGCACCAAAATCTACGAAACCAAAAATGGTACCGCAGGTAAGTAAAATCTAAATACTACTAGATAAAAACATATTAAACTCAACAATATGCATGCAAGAAAAACCAATGCACATGTCCCGCAAAACCATAATTTTTACCACGCACGCCAAAAACCCATTTGGCCCACAAAACATATCCTTAAAAACCACGCCTCGCCATTATCCTAGATAATGGCCCAAACCACCATTTTCCCAGAAAATGGATCACAAGCCTCGAAACCAATCCTCACCATTTTCCCAGAAAATGGCCCACTAACCAAACCATCAGAGCACCGTAGGCGGGACTCTACCACCATCCCTGCTCACCACCGTCCCTACGCATGCCTCTGAATCAAGCCAAATAAATCCAATTATGCATTCACCACGATGTCCCCTAGGGATCGTCCGCACACCCTGGCTCTGTGCCACACTGCAGGTAATGACCACGCATGTCACACCTAAACGAGTGATGCCCAGACTTGCGCCCCGCGCGTACCTGGCCAGGCCATCCTCTAGTCCCCGCCACTCTAAGGACCACGGAGTCAACACGGCAGCGTTACCGTATCGTGCGATCCAGTCGTCACCCTGCGACAACCTAGGGGATGTCACTCAGTATTATCCACTCCCGAGTGACCAGAGGAGCTCCACCGAGACAATAACCCATCCTGGCTTGGGCTCGTGTAACACACGCACCCAAAAACCATTTATGCCAATAAAACGGGATTTTCTCAAATAAAATAAAATGCACATATACACAATATGCAACACACCTCATGGCTCAAATAAATCAATCAATCACAAACAACCAAAACCAAGCACTCTGTACTCAATCCATCCGACCCCCGAACTCCTCGGACTTAGTCCGGAATCAACCAACCAGCAGCAATAATTTATTGTAAGAGTAAAATATATTTAAATCTAAAAGTAGAGTTTGGAAAATACTTACAGTGCTATATGGTATTTTAAGAAAGCTCGCGGTGTTGCAAAAGGCGGAAGGAAAGCAATGTAATAGTGAAAATTCACTGTGGCCGTGGGTTGTAAAATACCCACTTTTGAACGGGGACAAACCAAGGCTTGGGATTGATAGGTAATGGTCTAAGGATGATTATGAAGCTATTGGAAGTGGTGGTTGGCCGTGGGTGGCGGCAAAAACGGTGGTTGATGGTCGGATTTCCCAAAATGGAAAGCTAGCTCGTGGGAGCTGTTCCGGTGGCTATTAGAGGCCAGAAATGGGTGGGTTAGGATGGAAAGGAACCGGTGATGAAGTGGTGAAGAGGTGGTGGCCGGAGGTGGTGCGACGGCGGCAGATCGGGGCAAAATCCGTGGGGCTTTGTTGGGCGTTTTTCAGCCAAACGGCTGGCCAGATGGGGCTGGGGTTCGGTGGGGTGGTGCGCCGGAGGGAGGGGGTTCTACCGGTGGGGGTGGTGTCGACCACAGAGGCTGGACGGCGGTGGATCGGGGCTGAGGTTGCTTTCGGCGTGGGAGAGGAGAGAGAGAGAGACTATCGGGGGGGTTACGCGCAGGAAGGAAAGAAAAGGAAGAAGAAAAAGAAAAAGAAGGAAAAAAGAAAAAAAGAAAAGAAAAAAAGAGAAAAAGGAAAAAGGGAAAAGAAAAGATGTAGGAAAGAAATGAGGTCCAATCCTCACTCCGGAAACAAAACAAAACCGCCGAAAACGAGATTAAAAACCGTAAAACGACTAAATAAATAAAACACAACATTCAACAATTAAAAACAAATTTTAAAATGCAATAATTTAAAATAAATAAACCAATATATTAATTAAATTAAAAACAACCCTTCAGTGAAAATACACGCAAAAGCGGGTCATCACATCCTAATTGATGGTTCTTGATCTATCCATCTCTTTTCATTGTTTTCTTTTGTTCATCAATTTTTATTTTTATTTTGGCTGCATTCCTTTCAAAGCTATCCCAGTACTTCCTTTTCCTCTTTCCTTTAGTTTTTCTTTGAATTTTTGGTTCTTCTGTTAGTTGTTTTGCCCCTTAACTACTCTCTTTGTATAAATTCTTTCGTTTCTCTTGCATCATTGAGGACAATGCTACAATCTGGTTGGGGGGTGGAAGAGAATTTATTTCTCTGTTTGCATGCCTTAGAGATATTTTGGTCCACTTAAAAAAAAAAAAAAGAAAAAAAAAAAAAGAAAAGGAGATTTGTTGAGGTCATGGAACATGTGGAATGTAGTGCAAATAAGAGTATATGTCAAAAGAGGGATTTATCCATTTTATTTAGTTGTTAAACCAAGGGAAAGATGTTAAAAGTTTTGCTAAAACACACACAACACATACCCGGAAGGCCTAGAAAGACTACATTGAGTCATTGTTGGTTGACTTACACCTCAATTATTTGAGACTCTAATGAACCATATCCTAATGGCTTAGGAAGAGATCTGAAATGAATTAAATGAGAAAAGGGACAAGCCAGGGATCAAAAAATAAAAAAATAAAAAAAAAGGAGAAAAATCCTTTAGGTAGACTAGTGGTAAGGGCTAACTTGTGAAAGTGTGGGTAGGCGCACATTCATAGGTCCGATTACCCCACTAGGAAATCTAAAAACATAAAAAAATAAAAATTACATTTGTGTAGTGGAAAAGGCTGCCTATTACCGGGGTCCTTACAAAAAAAAAAAAAAAGTAAGCGCTTTTCAAAGTGTAATGGCTTGAAAGCCGCCACTACAATGGTTTTGAATTATAGTAAGACCATGTGGTTTTCTCATATTGGTTGTTGTGATTGAAACTGTTAATGTCTCTTGGTAGTCGATCTTGGAATTCTAACCCCATTTCCATGCACTTGAAAGAAAGAAAGCTTTGTTACATGTAATTCCCTTGGTTGATTAACTAAATTGTGTATAAATCTCTTAGTTGATACAAAATTCAGATTAATCTATCTCCAGTGTTCTTAAACTCAACAAGTCTATTTCATGGCATGTGATTCTCGAATTTCTTTTGAAATTGTAGTTGGAACTCTCACCTTTGCATGAATTCATTCACTTTATTTGCTAGAGTCTAGCAAAAAGCTAGTTGGGGGGTGTGATAAAGGGTTAGAATTGCATAATTAAGTTGTTTAAATGAGTGATTTATTTTATCAAATAAGAATTGAACACTTAATTATGCATCAAATTCTAATATTGAATGTCAAATTAATTGATGCCAATATTTTTGCACATCAAAGTCTCATATTTGCCCTTGAAACACTTAAACTATAATATCGTTTCATTTATATATTGTAAGGCATTTATGGAAGGAAATAAAGAATGGGACCTATGAGAAAATAGAGAAGTTAATTATGGTTTTATGGAATCTCATCTAATAGAGATCAAATGCAACATCATTCGGATCACACCAACTCACACATGAAGAAAGAAAATCACATGGACATCAACCACTCATTCGGACACCATGCAGTGGACTCACACATGCAAACATGCAGACCATCCGGACACATGCAGGATCACATGCACACATGCAGAAAAGTGCAAACACATTCAGACTCACACATGCATGCACGCATGTACACATGCAGACCAGCTCACACATGCAAGACAGCAGCCACTCACACATGCAATGCACATGCAGAACGAAACTCACACGGACACCATGCAGCGGATCAACACATGCAAACATGCAGCTCACAGCAACCACTCATTCGGACACAGCACTTACAGAAAACTCACACGTGCAGCAGCAGCAGATTTGTTCTTTCTTTTTTGAGTAGCTGGACGTGCAGCGGGAGATCAATAGCCTCACTCGGACAGCACTCATTCGAACTCTCACACATGCAGACCAGCAGAACAAACACAGCAGACAGCACACTTGGAAAGCAGCACGTTGCAGACACTCGGACAGCAGCAAAATTATTTCTCTCTTCCTTTCTGGAAGTTGAATGTCCAGCAGTAGAGAGTTTATTACCTTCTTTCTTTTGTTTTAGAAGCTGGAGCACCAGGAGATCACATGGGATCATGGAAGGCAAGCTGTTCATTTCAGCTTTCTTGCTTCTGCACATGGAAGGTCACCACGGCATCACATGTACAGCTCACAAACACACGACTATAAAATGAAAGAAGGCTGAAATGCTATGGGGGTGGGGGGGGGGGGTAGCTTAGCTTGTATTTTTATTTTCATAGCTTTACTTTCTTTCTATTTTTTGTTCTTCCAGACATTTTCTTTCTCTTCCGTTAGTAGCAGGCGGCTTGCTTGTCTTACTGGAGTTGTCTTTGTTTGGACGCAGTAGGTGGCAAGACAGCAGCCGACTGGTTTTGCTTTACAGACATTAATATCAACTTTGCTTTTCGTTTAGATGCTAGCAGTAGAGTAGTCATTATTTTTATTTTCTTTCTTCTTCGTTTAAGACAGAAGCAGCTGGTTTGAATTTTATACATTAGTTTTTCTTGCTTTTGTTTTGAGTCCTTTGGTGCAGCAGTAGTCTTGAATTTTAATTTCTTTTCCTTTTCATGTTAGACACAAGGCGGCAGAGTAGAGGTTTTTCGTTTGTATTTTTTTTCATTCAGACAGAGAATAGGGGCGGAAGCTCCCATTTCGGCTAGTTATTGTTTTATTTTGTTGATATTTTCATGTTCCAGATTTTAGGCATTTTATATTTTTGCAGTTTTTGCTTTCTGTGCAGCTTGTTCTTTGGTTTCCTCTCTTTGTTTACTTGTGTCTTATTTATTTTACTTCAGCTTTCAATAAATTCACAAGTTTTAGAGGGAAGCAGCAAAGTGGTTTTATTCAGTCTTTCTTTTTCGTTTAGACACTAGGAAGTAGGAGAGTCTTTAGCTTTTATTTTCTTACTTTACGTTGAGTAGTAAGAGGAGGCTGGTTTCTTTTTCTTTTCTTCTTAGCTCTTTCATTTGGCGTCTTGAGGTGGCAGTTTCATTTTAGTTTTCTTAGTTTATTTATTTATTTAGTCTCGTTTGTTTTATTTCTTTGAGCTGATATTTTATAGACTATTTATTTTTCATTCTAGGGTTTATTAGTTAGTATTTTCTTAGTTTTTGATATGGCTTTAATTAGATTAATTTTTACAGCTAGAAACATCATGTGTAGCTAATTTTAGAAACTTGGGTTGCGGAATGGGACGTGATTTGTTTTGGATTCTAGATCGATGCAATATTTTATGGTTGAATGTTGATTTCACTAAGTTACTAATTGGATTTAAATTGAAAATAGATTGAAGCTCTTGCTCTTGTTTCGTTGTTGACGTAAGGCACAACAAAAACTTGAAAATTATCAAGGCTTCTCTCGATTGTTTGTTAATGTGTGTTCGGCTAGTAAAATAGAAAATCCCTTGGGAAAATATTGCAAAAACTTGAGCTTAGCCTTTTTATCTTCCGATTATCAATGCCTTGATTGGGTTGTTAATCGAGAAAATTATCTAGAATCCAAAATAAAGAGAGTCTCAAACCCAACCCAAGTGTTTGTTAATTTGCCTTTTTGATTAGAAACTCTAATTTCAACTTCAATTATCTTCTTGCATTGCATTTGGATTTTATTTTCATCTCTCATACTTGATTCATTTGTTACTCACAAATCTCTTATACGCTTTGATAACCCATTGTCCTTGTGGAATACGATCCTGGACTTATCTTTGATACAACTTGACACTTCTACACTTGGAAGCACATTCGACCGCGAGTCAATAGTCGAATACGTAGGCTGGAGAATCATACGTTCGAACGTACTGTATAATTGCTGGGCGGGATAATTATACTGTGAAACCCCTAAATCCCCACGCACGGACACGGAAAAATCGAGACGTCCGGATGATGACAACCCGGGTCACCACCCTATTGACGAGTGCCAATTGTGTGCAAAAGCAACATATGTGCACAAAGAAACACGCAGCGGATAATGAAAGTCATATAACTAAGTACCAGAATTTTTCTTAATATATTACAAGTTGTTTAAAACATACATCAATAAAATATTACAAAAACACAAATATAGTTTTAAACCAAACTATAAAGCATAAATTCGACTCAAAACTCCGGCGGAGCCGCATCCTCGGGCTCAGCCTCCTCCTCCTCCTCGAATCCTGCACCAAAATCTACGGAACCAAAAATGGTACCGCAGGTTCAGGGAGGGCCTTGGATGTACCCAGGAGGGTCCAGTAGCATGGTGCAAGCTGGATGCACCTATGAGCGCTTCCTGGCACATAGAACTCCACACTTCACTGGAGAAGAGGATCCACTTCAAGCTGGAAAATGGATCAAAGACCTGGAAAGAACATTTGAGGTGTGTGGTTGCACCGAGGCGCAATAGGTACTCTACGCCAGCTATCTGTTGCAAGGCACCGCGTCTGATTGGTGGGATACCAAGAGGGTGATGCTGGAATCAGAATTGGGATCTTTCGCTGCTGTGACCTGGTAGTGCTTCAAGAAAGAATTTAACGACCGCTTCTTTCCCGCATCGGTAAGGAAGCAAAAGGCAAGAGAGTCTCAAATTTGGTCCAAGGGGGCACAACAGTGGAACAGTACGCCCGGAGATTCATAGAACTTGGGCATTTTGCTCCCCACCTTATCGCCACAGAGGAGATGCGAGTTGATCATTTTCAAGAGGGACTACGCCCTGATATACGCCGTATGGTATGGGTTAATTTAATTTTAAGTTGGATTTAATTTTTGGTATTTTTGGTTTCTCCTTTGCTTTTTTGGATTTCATGGGTTAATGTGTTTGGTTCAGGAAGAGTCTGTTTGTTTGAGTTTTATGCTTGCACTTTGTTTGATTCCGGTGCGTCACAGTCGTTTGTATCTTCCACTTTTGCTCGGGTGTGTAATTTGGTCACGGAACCGTTGCTGAAGTCTATGGTAGTGGCTCTACCCGATGGTGACATGGTGTGGTGTTCCAAGGTTGCTTTGGGATGCCCGTTAAATTTTGATGGAAGGTTCTTGGATGCTGATTTGGTGGTGTTTAAACTGTTGGGTTTTGATATCATCCTCGGGATGGATTGGCTATACCGATATTCTGCAAGTATTAATTGCAGAAGTTGGATAATTAGCTTTCAGCTTCCAGATGGTGATTGTCTGGAATTTGCGGGGAGTAAATTAAAAGAAAAGCCGATAATTATATCGGCGATTCAAGCAAGAAGAGAGATTGCATGGGGGCGGATGCATTCTTGGTTCAGATGGTGTCCACGCCGTCTGAGAAGAAGTCTTTGGCAGACATTCCAGTTGTGGAAGAATTCCCCGATGTGTTTGTGGATGACTTGCCCAGACTACCCCCTGTGCGGGAAATGGAATTTGTTATAGACTTGGAACCTGGAGCGGCTCCTGTGCATAAAGCTCCTTATCGCATGGCACCTGCTGAATTAAAAGAGTTGGAGACTCAGTTGCAAGAGCTGGTAGAGAAGGGATTTATTCAGCCTAGTACTTCACCGTGGGGTGCACCAGTTTTGTTTGTTAAAAAGAAAGATGGAACCCTCCGTATGTGCATCGATTATCGAGAATTGAATAAGGTGACCATCAAAAAATAAATACCCTCTCCCGCGGATAGATGATTTATTTGATCAGCTTCAAGGAGCAGCTGTGTTCTCTAAAAATGATCTGAGGTCAGGATACTACCAGCTGAGGATCAGAGACAAGGATGTGCCTAAAACTGCTTTCAGGTCGAGGTATGGGCATTATGAATTTAAGGTGATGCCGTTTGGGTTAGCTAATGCCCCTGCTGCTTTCATGGATTTAATGAATCGAGTATTTCGACCTTATCTGGATTCCTTTGTGGTAGTATTCATCGATGATATTCTGATTTATTCCCGGGATGTTGAAGAGCATGTGTATCATCTTCGTCTGGTACTTGGGAAATTGAGAGAACACCAATTGTACGCCAAGCTCAGCAAGTGTGAATTCTGGTTGGAAGAAATTAATTTTCTTGGGCATGTGATTTCCCAAGACGGAGTGGCTGTTGATCCTAGTAAGCTAGAAGCCATTTTGTCATGGCAGCGCCCGACTACAGTGCGCGAGATCCGGAGTTTCATGGGACTTGCCGGATATTACCGAAGATTTGTGGAGGGATTTGCTAGCCTATCCGGACCTCTCACAGCTCTAACTCGGAAGAATACAGAATTTGTGTGGTCAGATAAGTGTGAGAGAAGCTTCCAAGAATTAAAGAACAGGTTGATGACGGCACCAGTGTTAGCGCTCCCAGAACCACATAAGCCATTCGTAGTCTTTAGTGATGCGTCTAAGTTTGGTTTGGGTTGTGTCCTTATGCAGGAAGGACGGGTTGTTGCCTATGCATCTCGTCAGCTAAAGGACAATGAGAAAGAATACCCGAAGCACGATTTGGAATTGGCTGCGATTGTTTTTGCACTCAAGATCTGGCGGCACTTTTTGTATGGGGAAGCATGCGAGGTATACACTGATCACAAGAGCTTGAAGCATTTGTTTTCCTAGAAAAATATGAACATGAGGCAGAGGCGATTGCTAGAGCTAATCAGTGACTATCAGTGTGAGATCAAGTACCATCCGGGGAAGGCTAATATAGTTGCTGATGCTTTGAGCTGAAAGTCGCACTTGGAAGATGAAGTCGAGCCGTTAGAATTGGATTCGTTGCTTTGTGGGATGAGAAGGCTCCTTATTGAGCGTTCGCAGTAAGAAGAGATTTTATCTTTAGTTCTTGATATTCGGGTAACTGATTTTGAAGAATTGAAGACTCTTCAAAGGAAGGATCCAAAGCTGTTGAATATCAAAAAAACGGTCAGAAAATCTCGAGGGCCGTTGCATTATAGCATGGATAAAGATGGGATACTTCGGTTCCGAGATAGTAGAGTGGTCCCCAAAGATTCAGAATTCAAGGAGCGAATCATGGCAGAAGCTCATGCGGCCCCTTATTCAGTTCATCCCGGCAGTACAAAGATGTACCGAGACTTGAAGAAAAATTACTAGTGGGATGGAATGAAGAAGGATATTGCCTTATATGTTGAGAAATGCCACACATGCCGTCAAGTGAAGGCCGAGCATCAAAGACCTGCAGGTATGCTCCAACCCCTCCCTATTCCTGAGTGGAAATGGGATGACATCACGATGGACTTTGTAGTGGGTTTACCGAGAACGCCTAGTGGGAAACATTCTGTTTGGGTGATTGTTGACCGGTTAACGAAAAGTTCTCATTTCCTGCCTGTTAATAACACCAACTCCTTGGGTAAGTTGACACGCTTGTACATGAAAGAAATAGTGCGGCTGCACGGCATACCAAAGAGTATAGTGTCGGATCGAGACCCAAGGTTTACGTCGCAGTTCTGGAAGAGTTTGCAAGCAGCTTTGGGTACTAGGTTGAAGTTTAGTACTGCATATCAGCCGTAGACAGACGGCCAATTAGAGCACACCATTCAGACCCTTGAAGACATGTTGCGAGCGTGTGTCATGGAATTTCAGGGGAGTTGGGAAAACCATTTGCCGCTCATAGAGTTTGCATATAATAACAGCTTCCATGCGACCATTCAAATGGCTCCCTATGAAGCTCTTTACGGGAGGAAGTGTAGATCGCCCTTATGTTGGGACGAAGTCGGGGAGAGTAAGATTATTGGACCCGAAATAATTCAAGAGATGCAAAGCCAAGTCCGGATCATCAGAGATAAAATGGCGGCAGCTCAGAGTCGCCAGAAAAGCTACGCTGATACCAGGAGGAGAGAGTTGTCTTTTGAAGTTGGTGATTGGGTTTATCTCAAAGTCTCTCCCATGAGAGGTGTTAAGCGTTTTGGTTAGAAGAGGAAACTGGATCCGAGGTATGTCGGACCTTTTCAGATTCTAGAGAAGGTAGGGTCTGTCGCCTATAGAGTTGCTTTGCCAGAGTATTTTGGGGATATTCACGATGTCTTCCACGTATCATCCCTGAAGAAGAGCTTTGGACAGCAAGAGCCACGCTTCGTCGACCCGGAGGGTATTCAGTTGCAACCGGATCTCACTTATGAGGTTATTCCGTCACAGATCATGGATTGGAAGGAGCAACAATTGAGGTCCAAGACGATACCTCTGGTTAAGGTAGCTTGGGGAGATCCGTTAGCTCAAGACTTCTCTTGGTAGCGAGTAGCGGATATGAGGGAGCAGTACCCGTACTTGTTTGAATAATGAAGGTATGTATCTTAATCTTGGTCACAGCTGGTTTATGTGTTTTTATGTGGCTTGTTTTAAGTTGGTGGTTGATCTTGCAAATTTCGAGGACGAAATTTGTTTTTAAGGGGGGGAGGATGTGATGACCCGCTTTCGCGTGTATTTTCACTGAAGGGTTGTTTTTATTTTAATTAATGTATTAGTTTATTTATTTTAAATTATTGCGTTTTAAATTTAGTTTTTGTTTGTTGGATGTTGTGTTTTGTTTATTTATTTATTTATTTATTTTACGGTTTTTAATCTCTTTCTCGGCGGTTTTGTTTTGTTGTCCGGAGTGAGGATTGTACCTCATTTCTTCCTACATCTCTTTTTGTTCCTTTTTCCTTTTTCCCTTTTTCTCTTTTCTTTTTTTCTTTATTTTTCTTTTTCTTTTTTTTTTTCTTTTTTTTCTTTCTTTTCTTTTTCTTCTCTCTTCCTCTCCCGATCGTCTCTCTCTCTCTCTCTCTCTCTCTCTCCTCTCCCATGCCGGAAGTACCCCCAGCCCCGACCCACCGCCGTCCGGCCACCGTGGGCGACACCACCCCCACCGGTCGAAGCCCCTCCCTCCGGTGCACCACCCCACTGAATCCCAGCCCCATCCGGCCAGCCGTTTGGCCGGAAAACGCGCAAGAAGCCCCACGGATTTTGCCCCGATCTGCCGTCGTCGCTCCACCTCTGGCCACCACTCCATCACCGGTTCCTTGTCGTCCTAACCCACCCATTTCCGACCCCTAATAGCCACCGGAACAGCTCCCACGAGCTAGCTTTCCATTTTGGGAAATCCGACCTCCCTCCACCGTTTTCGCCGCCACCCACGGCCAACCACCACTTCCAATAGCTTTATAATCATCCTTAGACCATTCCCTATCAATCCCAAGCCTTGGTTTGTCCCCGTTCAAAAGTGGGTATTTTACAACCCAAAGCCACAGTGAATTTTCACTGTTACGTTGCTTTTTCTCCACCATTTGCAATGCCGCAAGGTTTCTAAAAATACCATATAGCGCTGTAAGTATTTTCCAAACCCTATTTTCAGATTTAAATATATTTTGCTCATTCAATATTTATCTATTGGTTGGCTGATTCCAGACTGAGTCCGAGGAGTTCGGGGTTCGGATGGATGGAGGACGGAGTTGCTTGTTTTATTGATTTATGTTGATTGATTATTTTTGTGCATTGATATGGCATTTACATGGTGCATGCATGTGCGTTTTTATTTAATTGAGGAAAGCCTGTTTTATTGGCGTAAGTGGACTTACGGGTGCGTGTGTATCATGACCCCAAGCCGGGATGGGGTATTATCTCGGTGGAGCTCCTCTGGTCACTCGGGAGCGGAATAAACTGAGTGACGTCCCTTGGGTTGTCGCTGGGCGACGACGGGAGTGGGGGCTAGAGGATGCTTGGCTACGAACGCGCCGGGCGCGGAACCAGGCATCGCTCTATGCACCGACTCCGTGGCCCTTCGCTGGTGAGGGCTAGAGGATGCTTGGCTACGAACGCGCAGGGCGCGGAACTGGGCATCGCTCATTAGGTGTCACATGCGTGGTCGTAACCTGCGGTGTGGCATTGGAGCCAGGGTGTGCGGATGACCCCTAGGGGAGGTCATGGTGCATACGGATTAAATTGGATAATGGTTTGAGAAGGTTATAGGCCAAATGTGTTTTTTGGCATGATATTTGGAAAGGGTTTGTTTTTGGGCCAAATGGGATTTTTTTGGTGTGCGTGAAAAAAATATGTTTTTATGGGTTTGCGCTTTGGCATCACGTTATGCATATTGTTTGAGTTCTATATGTTTTTATCTGGTGGTGTTTGGATTTTACTTACCTGCGGTAGCATTTTTGGTTCCATAGATTTTGGTGCAGGATTTGAGGAGGAGGAGGAGGCTGAGCCCAAGGATTCGGCTCCGCCGGAGTTTTGAGTCGAATTTATGCTTTATATCCGACCCCCGAACTCCTCGGACTCAGTCCAAAATCAGCCAACCAACAGATAAATATTGAATGAGCAAAATATATTTAAATCTAAAAATAGGGTTTAGAAAATACTTACAGCGCTATATGGTAGTTTTAGAAAGCTTGCAGCGTTGCAACCAGCGGAGAAAAAGCAACGTAACAGTGAAAATTCACTGTGGTCGTGGGTTGTAAAATACCCACTTTTGAACGGGGAAAAACCAAGGCTTGGGATTGATAGGGAATGGTCTAAGGATGATTATGAAGCTATTGGAAGTGGTGGTTGACCATGGGTGGCGGCAAAAACGGTGGAGGGAGGCCGGATTTCCCAAAATGGAAAGCTAGCTCGTGGGAGCTGTTCCGGTGGCTATTAGGGGCCGGAAATGGGTGGGTTAGGCCTGAAAACGATCAGCTCACATCTCCTCTGTGGCGATAAGGTGGGGAGCAAAACGCCCAAGTTCTATGAATCTCCAGGCGTACTGTTCCACTATTGTGCCCCCTTGGACCAAATTTGAGAACTCTCTTGCCTTTTGCTTCCTTACCGATGCGGGAAAGAAGCGGTTGTTAAACTCTTTCTTGAAGCGCTGCCAGGTCACAGCAGCGAAAGATCCCAATTCTGATTCCAGCATCACCCTCTTGGTATCCCACCAATCAGACGCGGTGCCTTGCAACAGATAGCTGGTGTAGAGTACCTGTTGTGCCTCGGTGCAACCACACAACTCAAATGTTCTTTCCAGGTCCTTGATCCATTTTCCAGCTTGAAGTGGATCCTCTTCTCCAGTGAAGTGTGGAGTTCTATGCGCCAGGAAGCGCTCATAGGTGCATCCGGCTTGCACCATGCTACTAGACCCTCCTGGGTACATCCATGGCCCTCCCTGATGTGGCCAAGGACCTCCTGGTTGTGGCCAAAACCCTCCTTACTGTGGACAAGGCCCTCCTTGTTGTGGCCGGGGACCCCCTTGTTGTGGCCAAGGTCCTCCTTATTGTGGCCAAGGCCCTGTCTGTTGTGGCCTAATATTCTACTGCATAAACTCTGTCATCTGCCGTATTGCTTCGGCTATGGAGTCATCTCTTCAGGTATTGTCCCGTGGCTCCTGAGTAGATTTCCTTGGTCTCCCCATTCCCTACCACCACAACCTTTGACCCCCTTTCAGAAAACAAAACAAATAAAACCAACAACAAAAAAAACATAACCAAAGACCAACACCACATCACAGAAAACAAAAGAAACCAACTTGCAAAAACATAACTAAATAAATAAAAACAAACAAACAAGCTCAAACAAATAAAGCAAATAAAACGAATTAAATAACTGTACTTAACATAATTTTTAAAACACAACCTAAAAAAAACATTCTGATACTACCTACGGGACATGTGGTTTTATCCAGAGCCAAACCTCGCTCTGATACCACCTGTGACGCCCCCAAATCCCCACGCACGGACATGGGGAAATCGAGACGTCTGGATGATGACAACCTGGGTCACCACCCTATCGACGAGTGCCAATTGTGTGCAAAAGTAACATATGTGCACGAAGAAACACGCAGCAGATAACGGAAGTCATATAACTAAGTACCAGAATTTTTCTTAATATATTACAAGCTGTTTAAAACATACATAAATAAAATATTACAAAAATACAAATATAGTTTTAAACCAAACTATAAAGCATAAATTCGACTCAAAACTTCGGCGGAGCCGCATCCTTGGGCTCAGCCTCCTCCTCCTCCTTGAATCCTGCACCAAAATCTACGGAATCAAAAATGGTACCGTAGGTAAGTAAAATCCAAACACCACCAGATAAAAACATGTAGAACTCAAACAATATGCATGAAGTGATGCCAAAGCGCAAACCCATAAAAACATATTTTTTGCACGCACGCCAAAAATCCCATTTGGCCTATAACCATCCCAAACCATTATCCAATTTAATCCGTATGCACCATGACCTCCCCTAGGGGTCATCTGCACACCCTAGCTCCAGTGTCACACCGCAAGTTACGACCACGCATGTGACACCTAACGAGCGAAGCCCAGTTCCGCGCTCTACGCGTTTGTAGCCAAGCATCCTCTAGCCCTCACCAGCGAAGGGCCACGGAGTCGGTGCGTAGAGCGATGCCCGGTTCCGCGCCCGGCACGTTTGTAGCCAAGCATCCTCTAGCCCCCACTCCCGTCGTCGCCCAGCCACAACCCAGGGGACGTCACTCAGTTTATTCCACTCCCGAGTAACCAGAGGAGCTCCACCGAGATAATACCCCATCCCGGCTTGGGGTCGTGATACACACGCACCCGTAAGTCCACTTACGCCAATAAAACAGGCTTTCCTCAATTAAATAAAAACGCACGTGCATGCACCATGTAAATGCCATATCAATGCACAAAAATAATCAATCAACATAAATCAATAAAACAAGCAACTCCGTCCTCCATCCATCCGACCCCCGAACTCCTCGGACTCAGTCCGGAATCAGCCAACCAACAGATAAATATTGAAAGAGCAAAATATATTTAAATCTGAAAATAGGGTTTGGAAAATACTTACAGCGCTATATGGTATTTTTAGAAAGCTTATGGCGTTGCAAACGGCGGAGAAAAAGCAATGTAACAGTGAAAATTCACTGTGGTCGTGGGTTGTAAAATACCCACTTTTGAACGGGGACAAGCCAAGGCTTGGGATTGATAGGGAATGGTCTAAGGATGATTATGAAGCTATTAAAAGTGGTGGTTGGCCATGGGTGGCAGTGAAAACGGTGGAGGGAGGCCGGATTTTCCAAAATGGAAAGCTAGCTCGTGGGAGCTGTTCCGGTGGCTATTATGGGCCGGAAATGGGTGGGTTAGGACGGCAAGGAACCGGTGATGAAGTGGTGAAGAAGTGGTGGCCGGAGGTGGAGCGACGGCAGCGGATCGGGACAAAATCCGTGGGGCTTCTTGGGCGTTTTCCGGCCAAACGGCTGGCCGGATGGGGCTTGGATTCGGTGGGGTGGTGCGCCGGAGGGAGGGGCTTCGACCGGTGGTGGTGGTGTCACCCACGGTGGCCGGACGGCAGTGGGTCGGGTCTAGGGGTACTTCCGGCGTGGGAGAGGAGAGAGAGAGAGAGAGAGAGAGAGAGAGAGAGAGAGAGAGAGAGAGAGACGATCGTGAGAGGAAGAAAGAAGAAAAAGAAAAGAAAGAAAAAAAAGAAAATAAAAAGAAAAAGAAAAAGAAAGAAGAAAAAGTAAAGAGAAAATGGGAAAAAGGAAAAAGGAAAAAAAAAGAGATGTAGGAAGAAATTAGTTCCAATCCTCACTCCGGACAACAAAACAAAACTGTTGAGAAAGAGATTAAAAACTGTAAAACAAATAAATAAATAAATAAAACACAACATCCAACAAATAAAAACTAAATTTAAAATGCAATAATTTAAAATAAATAAACTAATACATTAATTAAAAGAAAAACAACCCTTCAGTGAAAATACACGCGAAAACGGGTCATCACATATACGTTCAAACGTTACTGCATGAACGTTTGCACAGAAAATTAAACGTTCGAACATTCATTAATGAACGTCCAAACGTTAATTGCATAACAAGCAGAATATAAAACTTTCACGCACGGGAAAGCATATTCATTTCTACTTTCCTCTGTGTGTGTTAGAGTGAGAGACAGAGAGAGTTTTAGAGAGAGGGAGCTGAGATGATGAAACAGACGGAGAGACAGAGAGAGTTTTAGAGAGAGGAAGAGAAGAAGTGGAGGGTTATAGTGAGAGAGAGTTTGCAAAGGTATAGTTTTAAGCATTAAGGTAAAAAAAATTTCTCATTTTTTATTTGTAATTTACATGATAATTATCAATGTTTTTTTTATATATATATTTAACTAACTAGTATTGTGTATTTTTTGAAGGATCATTTGTTGTGAATTGTTGAAAATTTGTGATTTTTAAAGAGGAATTTCTTTAAAGCACAAGGTATATATACTAAACTCTATTGTTACATTTTATTGTGGATTTAATTTGTGATATGGATTGTTTTGTTTGGATGAATTAAAATGAAAAATTATTGTTATTAGATATGTTTATTCTTAATGTGATAATGTTTTAGTATAGTGTATGTTTTTGAATAATAATTATTTGTAAATTTATGTGTCTATTTTAGTAATATGTTGTGATTAAAGAATATATATAACAATTTCGATAAAAATAAATAGTGTGATTATTTGTGTAAAAATAAAAATAAATAGTATATAATTATAATAATAATAATTATAAATTATAATATTACGATTAAAACTATTATCTATATAATTAGTTAAATAACTAATATAATAAATTAGATATATTAAGTAATTATAATAATAATTACTTATTTAATAATAAAAATTATTATAATAATTACAATAATTTTGGCAATAATAGTAATAATTATATAATAACTGATAACAATTAAGTGTTATCAATATATAGTATAACTAGTAATTATAATCTAATTTACTATATATTATATTAAATACGAAATAATATAAATCTACAAATAATATATATAAGTCTACAAATAATTTCAAAGTGTTATTTGTGACGACCCGCTTTTACGTGTTTTTTTCACTGAAGGGTTGTTTTAAATTTAATTAATATATTGATTTATTTGTTTTAAATTATTGCGTTTTAAATTGGTTTCTATTTATTTGATATTGTGTTTTATTTATTTAGTCGTTTTACGGTTTTTAATCTCGTTTTCGGTGAATCTGTTTTGTTTTCTGGAGTGAGGATTGGACCTCATTTCTTCCCTCCATCTTTTCTTTTCTCTTTTTCCTTTTTCTCTTTTCTTTATTTTTTCTTTTTCTTTTTTCTTCCTTTTTCCCCTTCCCTCCCGAGCGACCCCTCCGTCCGTCTCTCTCTCTCCTCTTCTTCACGCCGATCACTCCTTGCGCCCAAACCCACTGCCGCCGGCCACCGTGCAGCACACCACCCTCACCATTTTCTTCCCCTTCCTTCGGTGAACCACCCCACCAATTTTCACCGCCAAAGGAGCCGCTGTTTAGCCGAAAAAAGCCCATCAAGCCACACGGTTTTTGCTTCGATCTACCGCCGTCACTCCACCTCCAGCCACCACCTCTTCACCACTTCATCACCAACTCCTTACCATCCTAACCCACCCATTTCCGGCCTCTAACAGTCACCGGAATAGCTCCCACGAGCTAGGTTCCGTTTTGGGCATTTCAGCCCTCTCTCTGCCGTTTTCGCCGCCACCCACAGCCAAACTCCACTTCCACTAGCTTCATAAACATCCTTAGGCTATTCCCTATCAATCCCGAGCCTTGGTTTGTCCCCGTTCAAAAGTGGGTATTTTACAACCCACGACCACAGTGAAATTTCACTGTTACGTTGCTTTTCTTTCGTCGTTTGCAACGCCTCAAGCTTTCTAAAAATACCATATAGCGCTATAAGTATTTTCCAAACTCTACTTTTAGATTTAAATATATTTTGCTCATTTAATAAATATTTATCTGCTGGTTGGCTGATTCCGGACTGAGTCCGAGGAGTTCGGGGGTCGGATGGATTGAGGAAGGAGTGCTTGGTTTTGGTTGTTTGTGATTGCTTGATTATTTGAGCCATGAGGCATGAGTTGCATATTGTGTATGTGTGCATTTTGTTTTAATCGAGAAAATCCTGTTTTATTAGAGTAAATGGTTTTTAGGTGCGTGTGTCTCACGAGCCCAAGCCGGGATGAGTTATTATCTCGGTCGAGCTCCTCTGGTCACTCGGGAGTGGATAATACTGAGTGACATCCCCTGAGTTGTCGCACGATACAGTAACGCTATCGTGTTGACTCCGTGGTCCCTAGAGTGGTAGGGACTAGAGGATGGCCTGGCCAGGTACGCGCGGGGCGCGAGTCTGAGCATCACTCGTTTAGGTGTCACACGCGTAGTCATTACCTGCGGTGTGGCACAGAGCCAGGGTGTGCGGATGATCCCTAGGGGAGATCATGGTGCATGCATAACCAGATTGTTTTTATGGTTTTCGAATGTGGGCCATTTTCTGGGAAAATGGCAAGGTTTGATTCTCAAGGCTTCTAATGCATTTTCTAGAAAAATGGTGGTTTGGGCCATTATCTGGGATAATGGCGAGACTTGGTTTTAAGGATATGTTTTTGTGGGCCAAATGGATTTTTTTGGCATGCATGGAAAAAATATAGTTTTATGGCGCATGTGCATTGGTTTTTCTTTCATGCATATTGTTTTAGTTTTATATGTTTTTATCTAGTGGTGTTTGGAGTTTACTTACCTGCGGCACCATTTTTGGTACCGTAGATTTTGGTGTAGAGATCGAGGATGAGGAGGAGGAGGAGGCTGAGTCCAAGGATGCAGCTCCGCCGGGGTGCTGAAGTTTATGTTTTGTATTTGGTTTAAAACTATATTTGTTTTTTGTAATATTTATTTATGTATGTCTTGAACGGCTTTGTTTTAAACAAGAAAAATTCTGGTACTTAGTCATGACTTTTCGTTGCCCGCTGCATATTTCTTTTTGCACGTTTGTTGCTATACACACTTGGCACACATCGTTAGGGTGATGACCTGTGATGTCATCATCTGGACGTCTCGATTTCTCCGTGTCCGTGCGTTGGGATTTGGGGGCGTCACAGGTGGTATCAGAGCGGTTTCGTTCTGTGTAAAACCACATGTCCCGTAGGTAGTACCAGAATATTTTTAAAGTTATGTTTTAAAAATTATGTTAAGTAAAGTTGTTATTTGATTTGTTTTATTTGTTTGAGGTTGTTTGCTTGTATATATTTATTTGGTTATGTTTTTGCAAGATGGTTTCTTTTTGTTTCTTGTTATGTGGTGTTGGTTTTTGGTATTTGTTTTTGTTTTCTTAAAGGGGTCAAAGGTTGTGGTGGCAGGAAAAAATGGTGGGACCAAGGAAATCTACTCAGGAGCCACGGGACAATGCATGAAGAGCCCAAGCAATACGGCAAATGACTGACTTTATGCAGCAGAATTTTAGGCCACAGCAGACAGTGTGACGACCCCAAATCCCCACGCACGGACACAGGGAAATCGAGACGTCCGGATGATGACAACCCAGGTCACCACCCTATCGACGAGTGCCAAGTGTGTGCAAAAGCAACATATGTGCACGAAGAAACACGCAGCGGATAACGAAAGTCATATAACTAAGTACCAGAATTTTTCTTAACGTAATACAAGCTGTTTAAAACATACATAAATAAAATATTACAAAACACGAATATAGTTTTAAACCAAACTACAAAGCATAACATCAGTAACCCGGCGGAGCCGCATCCTCGGGCTCAGCCTCCTCCTCCTCATCCTCGAATCCTACACCAAAATCTACGGAACCAAAAAGGTACCGCAGGTAAGTAAAACCCAAACACCACCAGATAAAAACACATAGAACTCAAACAACATGCATGAAATGATGCCAATGCGCAAACCCCCTAAAACATAATTTTCCACACACGCCAAAAATCCCATTTGGCCCAAAAACAAACCTTTCCAAATATCACGCCAAAATTCACATTTGGCCTTTATTCATCTCAAACCATTATCCATTTTAACCCGTATGCACCATGACCTCCCCTAGGGGTCATCCGCACACCCTAGCTCCAGTGCCACACCGCAGAGTACCACCACGCATATGACACCTAACGAGCGATGCCCAGTTCCACGCCCCGCGTGTTCGTAGCCAAGCATCCTCTAGCCCTCGCCAGCGAAGGGCCACGAAATCGGTGCGTAGAGCGATGCCCGGTTCCGCGCTTGGCACGTTAGTAGCCAAGCACCCCCTAGCCCCCGCTCCCGTCGTCGCCCAGAGACAGCCCAGGGGACATCACTCAGTTTATTCCGCTCCCGAGTGACCAGAGGAGCTCCACCGAGATAATACCCCATCCCGGCTTGGGGTCGTGATACACATGCACCCCTAAGTCCACTTACGCCAATAAATAGGCTTTTCACAATTAAACAAAAACACACGTGCATGCACCATGTAAATGCTATATCAATGCACAAAAATAATCAACCAACATAATTCAATAAAACAAGCAACTCCGTCCTCCATTCATCCGACCCCCGAACTCCTCGGACTCAGTCCGGAATCAACCAACCAGCAGATAAAATTATTGAATGAGCAATATATTTTTAAATCTGAAAATAGGGTTTGGAAAATACTTACAGCGCTATATGGTATTTTTAGAAAGCTTGCGGCGTTGCAAATGGCGGAGAAAAAGCAACGTAACAGTGAAAATTCACTGTGGCCGTGGTTTATAAAATACCCACTTTTGAATGGGGACAAACCAGGGCTTGGGATTGATAGGGAATGGTCTAAGAATGATTATAAAGCTATTGGAAGTGGTGGTTGGCCGTGGGTGGCGGCGGAAATGGAGGTTGATTGCCGGATTTTCCAAAATGGAGGTTGATTGCCGGATATTCAGGTGACTATTGGAGGCTGAAAATGGGTGGGTTAGGACGGCAAGCGACCGGTGATGAAGTGTTGAAGAAATGGTGGCCGGAGGTGGAGCGACGGTGGCGGATGGGAGCAAAAACCGTGGGGGCTTTGATGGCGTTTTCAAGCCAAACCAAGGGGTTGGGCTGCAACGGCGTGGGAGAGGAGAGAGAGAGAGAGAGAGAGAGAGAGAGAGAGAGAGAGAGAGAGAGAGAGAGAGAGAGAGAGAGAGAGAGAGAGAGAGACGGGGTCGACGCGGGAGGAAGGAAGAAGAAGGAAAAGAAAAGAAAGAAAAAAAAAAGAAAAAGAAAAAGAAAAAGAAAAAGAAAGAAGAAAAAGAAAAGAGAAAAAGGAAAAAGGAAAAAAAGGGAAAAAAAGAGATGTAGGAAAGAGATGAGGTCCAATCCTCACTCCGAAAAAACAAAACAAATTCGCCGAAACGAAATTAAAAACCGTAAAACGACTAAAATAAATAAAACAAAACATCAAATAAATTAAAAACCAATTTTAAAATGCAATAAACTAAAATAAATAAACTAATATTAATTAAAATAAAAACAACCCTTCAGTGAAAATACACACAAAAGCGGGTCATCACAGACAGGGCCCTGGCCACAACAAGGAGGACCTTGGCCACAACAAGGGGGTCCCTGGCCACAACAAGGAGGGCCTTGTCCACAACCAGGAGGTCCTTGGCCACATCAGGGAGGGCCTTGGCTATACCCAGGAGGATCTAGTAGCATGGTGCAAGCCGGATGTACTTATGAGTGCTTTCTGGCACATAGGACTCCACACTTCACTAGAGAAGAGGATCCACTTCAATCTGGAAAGTGGATCAAGGACTTGGAAAGAAATTTTGAGGTGTGTGGTTGCACCGAGGCGCAACAAGTACTCTACGCCAACTATCTGTTGCAAGGCACCGCTTCTGATTGGTGGGATATCAAGAGGGTGATGCTGGAATCAGAATTGGGATCTTTCACCGCTGTGACCTGGCAGCGCTTCAAGAAAGAGTTTAACAACCGCTTCTTTCCCCCTTCTGTAAGGAAGCAAAAGGCAAGAGAGTTCTCAAATTTGGTTCAAGGGAGCACGACAGTGGAACAGTACGCCCGAAGGTTTATAGAACTTGGGCGGTTTGCTCCCCACCTCATCGCCACAGAGGAGATACGAGCTGAGCGTTTCCAAGAGGGACTACTGATGACTTGCAAAATTTCATATTGCAGATTTTACAAGTTCGCTCGATGACTCACTCAAAAATGAGTAGCACTAATGCTATCCCAAGTGCAGGAGGATGTCGTGTAATAATTAGGAATAAATTCCTAGATCATCTCCTCAGGGAAAGTTACTTAAAATTAAACTCGTTGAAAAATGTGAAAAACTTCACAAAGAGAAAACAAGAGGATGATATGTGCAATGGATGGAAGAGGTTACTATTAATGGACTAGATTCATGTTTTTAGATTTTGATTATCGGATTGGAATGTAAAGGACTAATAGATTAAACTCAGAAATTAATAAAATTAAATTAAGAATTAAACTAAATTAGAAAGTAATTGACAAAACATGTACTGAAAATTGAAAAAGTCTCAAAATCAATAATCTAGGGTTCATCACAAATTCTCAAATTAAACCATAGCAATTGTAATCACTATTAAAATGAAAACTTAATGAAACAATAAAAATAAATAACATGAAATAAGTAAACAACAAATAAATTACCCAACTAAAACAAAAGAAAAAAAACAAAAGTTCTCTACCAAAACCTTTCTTGCAATAAATTAAACTAGCATACTTGATTAAAAACTTCTAAAACAATTCTCTTGTTGCATGAAACCAACTAGCACACTTGAAAGAAATTAAGGTATTACAATTAATGAGATAAAATTCTAAAACAATTCTTAATACTTAATAAAAATTCTTAAAACAACAAAGCATTATAGGCAAAAAAAAAAATTGCCGAATACCAATCTATGTTTAAGTTAAAACCAACTGCCGAAAGATCAATCTGTATTAGGAAAGAAAAGTCAAAGAAAATAAAATGAAAACTCTGCTACTTTAACGGAAGAGAAAGAAAATAAACTCAAGGTTGCCCTACTGCTATATACGGAAAGAAAACTCAAACGGGAAAACAAGTGCAACTTCAAGAACTCAGTTGCTCAACTGTAGCCGAATGAAAAACCAAAAAAAACAATAACTCCCTCTAGCTTCTAAACGGAAAGAAGTAAGTAAAAACTGCCGCTAGTCTTCTAAATGAAAAGAAAATAATTCCGAAACAAAAAACTTCCCCCTGCTGCTGCTGCTACCAGCTAATAAATAGCTGATCTCCAGCTGCTCCAACTAATCGAATGAAAAAGAAAGAAGGAAAAAAATAACTCTGCTGTTTCTACCCTCGGTGCTGCATATGTGCATATGTGCATGTTGGTCTGCATGTGCATTGTGTTCTGCATGAGTGCTGTCCGAATGCTTTGCTGGTTTTGCACTTTTCTGCATGTGTGAGTCTTCTTCTCTTGCTGTAGTAGCTGCTGCACATGTGAGTTTTCTGCTTCAGCTGTCCAAAGGTCTGCATGTGTGAGCTGCTGTGGGTCCAGCTGTGTGCTGTCCGAATGAGGTTGCTGCACGTCCAGCTGCTCCAGCTAACCGAACGAAAAAGAAAGAAAAAAGATAACTCTGCTGCTGCATGTTCAGGTTGCTGTCCATGTGGTCCGAATGAGTTGCTGTCTGCATGTGTAAGTTGGTCCCATGCATGGTCCAAATGAGTGGTTGCTGCATGGTGTCCGTGTGGTCTGCATGTGCATTGTGTGAGTCATTTTTCTGCATGTGTGAGCTGGTGTGAGTGCAGTTCCGAGTGAGTGCTTTGCTGCTGTGTTTGTTCTACTGCATGGTTGCTGTCCATGTGGTCCGGATGATTTGCTTCTTCTGCTTCTACTTCATCTGCTGCTACTTTAAGCGACTTTGAAACTCGTCTTAACAACCTGTTAAGCTCTCATTCGAATAATCCTAACCTTACACGAGAGGAAATAGTAGAGGCTTCAAAATCAGCAGCTATTGATGCAGCTGAGGCTGCAGAGGCTGCAAGAGCTGCCTCTGAAGAGAAGGCTGCAAAAGCATCAAAGGCAATGGCTGCTGCCAAGAGCGCCTTAGATTTGGTTGCCTCATTTTCTGAAGAGGCAGCCTCTAAAGAAAAATATCTTCAAAAAGAATAGGCTGAAGAAGCATCTTCCAGTTCAGCTTTTGTACAAAAAAAATACCAACCGATTGAGAACAACCAGACAGATGAAGAGTTGGCCTGTAAGTTGCATCGAGCAATGCTTCAAGTTCTAACTGGAAGGGTCATAAACACAAGAAGCCTAAAAGCTCAATGAGTTCTGAGAAAATTAGGGTATCCAATGGGGGTACCTTGTTGGAAGGA
The DNA here is from genome assembly GCF_018687715.1 of Carya illinoinensis. Lineage (NCBI taxonomy): Eukaryota > Viridiplantae > Streptophyta > Magnoliopsida > Fagales > Juglandaceae > Carya > Carya illinoinensis. The sequence goes on from NC_056761.1 coordinate 20,631,671, forward strand.
CACCTCCCATCTATGTCCGAATGCAAAAGAGATTAAAAGACAAATATTGCACACAAATCTTGCAAGCACCAGCTAGTATGAACTCGTTGACAGCTTCAAATATTAACTGGCTCTTAGATTCTTTAATGCAGTAAACTAATGGAAACAAATCGAATAGAAGAGGTTGCACAGTAATCAATAGTTGGTAGAATTCAAGCAGAAATTCATGCTTTTAATCAATTAAAATCACAACTTTGATTTATTCACTTTAACCATTTTTCCATTTAAAAGCAATAATAATGACATGATGAATTTAAAATACATTGGTTTTAAATAGCTAAAATATGCAATATTTCAGCTCAATCACACCCCCCAACTAGCATTTTGCTAATCCTTGAGCAAAATAGTGAAAATTAATTGAGATGAACATTGCATAAAACTCGAAATTCAAACAAAAGCAATCAAACATAATTCTGAATTCTCACAAAAGTGACATGTTACCACTAAACCACCAGGGGCTATACCCATCAAGACTATCTCAACAATTTTTCACGTAGAATTGAGGCAAATTTCTCATAACTCAAATGTGTGTGTGGAGCTAAACTGGCTGTGCGTTCCTTATTACTAGCCATGATTTGTCATAGGATTTTTCAACCTTAAGATTAATCGTTGCTGATTCTAACTACCTCAAAGCCCAAGGGACTAGCAGTTTTCACGCCAGCTCTGTTTTTTAAAGGTTGGACACTCAACCCCCAAAGTCTTGGGTAACTGTTTCTAGCCCTTTTTACTTAGGAAAGTTCACTAAGTTGCCTTTATTCCTTTTCTCTCTCTCTCTCTGTTTTTTTTTCTTCTTTTCATTCTAATCTTTTCATTTTTTTTTTTGGCATGGCTCGGTAGTCCTGCAGTTTACTTCTCCAGTGTTAAATCAATGAATGGTAAATAAGGAACACTACAAGCGTAAGCATGTGCAAAATGTCCTTCAAAATTTGCCTTTCGTTCTACAAAAATTTTATCAAGTTTCATCTCAATATGCATAACATCCCGGTGTTTCAAGCCACTTATCAACAAAACATGATGCATCAAAAATCATGCTCTATGTTTAAGCTTGAAAATAAATTTTTCACAAATGATCCCGCTCAACTACTCCACCAAGATGCTCAAATTTCACAAATCTTAAATTTCAATTTTTTTTTTTATATGTGCACACATGCTACCCCCCAACTAGTGAGATACATAGTCCTCAATGAATTGAACGAAAGAAAACAAAGTGCATAGAACTAAGCAAGCAAAACAAACAATCAACATGAAATATAAAATCAAAGGAAAAGAACAAATAAAAATAAAGCAAGTAAAGAAAACTGTAAAGAAGGAAAAACAACTTAAAGCACTCCCCTGGGGTCTTGCACAAGCAAGATCTCTTCATGTGGATCAAAGACCTTCAGAAATGACTTTAGACGTTGTCCGTTGACAGTGAAGCTATTACCATTCTTCGGATTGACAATGTCTACCGTGCCATGAGGATGAACAGTCTTTACAATGTACGGCCCACTCCATCGGGATTTCAACTTTCCAGGAAAAATATGCAAGCGAGAGTTGTAAAGAAGAACTTCCTGGCCAAGTGTGAAATGCTTTGGATCAATTTTTTGATCATGCAGAATTTTCATGCGTTCCTTTGCCAGTTGCGCGTTGTCATAAGCATTCAGACGAGATTCATCCAATTCATTGATCTGCAATTTTCTCAACCCTAAAGCTTCATCAAGTGACATGTTAACATGTTTTATGGCCCAAAGAGCTCGATGCTGAATGTCAACAGGTAAATGACAAGTTTTACCATAAACTAATTGATTGAGTTGAAATATTGCATATTTTAGCTATTTAAAACCAATGTATTTTAAATTCATCATGACATTATTATTGGTTTTAAATGGAAAAATGGTTAAAGTGAATAAATCAAAGTTGTGATTTTAATTGATTAAAAGCATGAATTTCTGCTTGAATTCTACCAACTATTGATTACTGTGCATTCTAGTCCATAATATTTCTTGCTTTCTATTATCATTTGTGTTTGTACCATTATTCTCCTTGTTGCTCTGTCTCTCTCTCTCTCCCCCAACTGCAAATACTTCTTTGGAAGCTGCAAAGTGAGGGAGACGTGCAGAGAGAGAGACATGGGTTTGTTAGATGATGTATGAAAAATCTCTCTATTTGTTTTTTCTTCAATGGAAGTACAAGGAAATATCTGACTTAACCAGGTAATTTCTAGGTGGATTTTTGCTTTGTTTTCTTGGGGGTCATTTTCTGTGCCAGTTAACTGAGGTTTGAAGATTGACCATTGGTTAGTGGAAGTGGTGGGAATTGCGTACTATGAATATGATTTGAAGTTGGTTTTGCCTCCTGTGGCCCGAGGAGTCATTGCTTTTGCTTACCACACGGACACCATGCATGGGACCAACTTACACATGCAGCTCACATGCAATAAACGTGACAGCAGCCTCTCACACGATGCAACCATGCAGCAGAACAAACACATGTGTTCACTTGGACAACAGCAAAGCAAAGCACTCACTCGGACATGCTTTGACAGCCAATCACACATGCAGCATCATTCGGACAGCACTCAAACAAACCATGCACATGCAGACAGCAAGCAGCAGGAGAAGAAATGGACGATGCACATGCAGAACAGAAAAGCACTCGGACAGCTACTACAGCAAAAGAAAGAAGACCACATGGACAGCACACATGCAGACATGCAACTCATTCGGACCATGCATGGGACCAACTTACACATGGACAGCAACCTGAACGTGCAGCAACCTGGACAGAAAGCATACAGCGCATTGCAGACAAACACAGCAGCAAAGACACTCACACACCCTTCGGACAGCACTCACACATGCATGCACACATGTACACAACAGAAAGCAGACCAGCCTCATTCGGACAGCACACAGCTGGACCCACAGCAGCTCACACATGCAGATCACTCGGATGTGCAGCAGCTGCTGCAGCAAGGAAAAGCACACAGCCAGTTCACACATGCATGACAGCAGGAACACTCAGACAGCAGACCATTCGGACATATGCAGAACACAATGCACATGCAGCAGACCATTCACTCGGATGTGCAGCAGCTACTACAGCAATGAACCTGCAGCAAGGACAAGCACACATGCACATGCAGAACAGAAAGCATCATTCGAACACATGCAGGAACACATGCAGACCAAAATGCAACGCACACATGCAGACAACATGCAACACACATGCAGAAAAGTGACACCAACTCACTCAAAAGCACACAGCCGGACAACAGCCACTCACACACGCTGGATGTTGTTGGAAAGCAAGAGCATTTCAGACCTGAAGCACAGGAAGACAGCAGGTCTTATTCCCTTTGTCGGACCTACAACAGTACATGGATGTATACACTCGAACGGGCAGCAGGAGTGAGTATTTAATCAGCTGGAGGCAGCAACACATGAGAGTTTTTTTTACTTCTTTCCGTTTAGAAGCTAGAGAGAGCTATTGTTTTTTTTGGTTTTTCATTCGGCTACAGTTGAGCAACTAAGTTCTTGAAGTTGCACTTGTTTTCCTGTTTGAGTTTTCTTTCCATATATAGCCGTAGGGCAACCTTGAGTTTATTTTCCTTCTCTTCCGTTTAAGTAGCAGAATTTTCATTTCATTTTCTTTGACTTTTCTTTCTTAATATAGATTGGGCAGTTTTTGTTTTTGCCTCCAATGCTTTGTTGTTTTAAGAATTTTTATTAAGTATTAAGAATTGTTTTAGAATTTTATCTCATTAATTGTAATACCTTAATTTCTTTCAAGTGTGCTAGTTGGTTTCATGCAACAAGAGAATTGTTTTAGAAGTTTTTAATCAAGTATGCTAGTTTGTTTCATGAAATAAAGGAATTGTTTTAGAAGTTTTTAATTAAGTGTACTAGTTTAATTTATTGCAAGAAGGGTTTGGTAGAGAGCTTTTGTTTTTGTTTTAGTTGGGTAATTTAATTGTTGTTTACTTATTTCATGTTATTTATTTTTATTGTTTCATTAAGCTTTCATTTTAATAGTGATTACAATTGTTATGGTTTAATTTGAGAATTTGTGATTTAGATACAATGATAAACCCTAGAATATTGGTTTTATGCATTTTCAATTTTCAATGCATGTTTTGTCAATTACTTTCTAATCTAGTTTAATTCTTAATTTAGTTTTATTAATCTCTGAATTTAATCTGTTAGTCATTTACATTCCAATCCGACAATCAAAAATCTAAAAATATGAATCTAGTCCATGACTAATAACCTCTTCCATCCATTGTACATATCATCCTCTTGTTTTCTCTTTGTGAAGTTTTTCACATTTTTCAACAAGTTTAATTTTAAGTAACTTTCCCTGAGGAGACGATCTAGGAATTTATTTCTAATTATTACACGACATCCTCCTGCACTTGGGATAGCATTAGTGCTACTCATTTTTGAGTGAGTCACTAATCGATAGGGAGACATCCCTAGATTTGTTTTAAAAGCTGTCCTATAAGCCCACAAAGCATCAATAAGCTTAATCGACCAATCTTTCCTATTAGGATTTACTGTTTTCTCCAGAATGATTTTTATCTCTCTGTTTGCCAATTCAGCTTGCCCATTTGTTTGAGGGTGATAAGGGGTAGAAACTCTGTGTGTGATACCATATTTCTTCATAAGTGTAGAAAATGGTTTATTGCAAAAATGAGAACCCCCGTCACTAATGATAACCTTGGGCATGCCAAATCGAGCAAACAAAGATTGTAAAAATTTTAGTACAACATGATGGTCATTGGTTTTGCAAGCGATGGCCTCAACCCACTTTGAAACATAATCCACAGCCAATAAAATATGTGTTTCCAAAGGAAACCGGAAAAGGTCCCATGAAGTCTATTCCCCAACAATCAAAGATTTCTAAAGTAAGAATGGGGGAAAGGGGCATCATGTTTCTTTTGCTAATGGCTCCCAACTTTTGACAAGACTCACATGCTTTACAAAAATTGTAAGCGTCCTTAAACATGGAAGGCCAATAAAAACCGCTTTGCAAAATTTTTGCCACTGTTTTATTTGCTGAAAAATGACCACCACATGCACCCATATGGCAAAATCTCAATACTGAAGAAAACTCATCATCAGGAATGCATCTCCGAATCAATTGGTCCGAACAATATTTGAAAAGATAAGGATCATCAAAGTAGAAATGTTTTACCTCAGATAGAAACCGACGTTTATCTTGGGTTGACCAGTCAGAAGGCATTCGCTCAGTCACCAGATAATTGACTATGTCAGCATACCAGGGAGCTCTATCAACCACAAGCAGCTGCTTTTCCGGGAAACTATCATCAAGAGAAAGGCTGACATGTGAAGAAGGAGATGATGACAATTTAGAAAGGTGGTCAGCTACCACGTTTTCAACTCCTTTCTTGTCCTTAATGTTGATGTTGAACTCTTGAAGTAATAGAATCCAGCGAATCAAGCGTGGTTTTGCATCTTTCTTAGCCAACAAATACTTAAGAGCAGAGTGGTCAGTGAAAATAATAACAGGAGAACCAAGAATATAAGCCCGGAATTTATCAAGTGCAAAAACCATTGCAAGCAATTCTTTTTCAGTAGTGGTATAATTTTTCTGGGCATCATTCAAAGTTCTACTGGCATAATAAATCACAAAAGGTCTGTTATCCACTCGCTGCCCCAAAACAGCTCCTAAGGCATAGTCACTAGCATCTGTCATAATCTCAGAGGGAAGGTCCCACTGCGGGGGTTGCACAATAGGGGCAGTGGTAAGCGACTTTTTCAAGGTATCAAAAGCTTTTTGGCACTCATCAGTCCAAACAAATTCAATATCATTTTGTAAAGGAGTGCACAAAGGTTTTGCAGTAGAACTAAACCCTTGAATAAACCGCCTATAAAAGCCAGCATGACCAAGAAAAGAACGAATATCCCTAACTGTCCTAGGGATAGGAAGTTTAGATATTAATTCAATCTTTGCCTTGTCAACCTTTATACCCTCAGAAGAAACAATATGCCCCAATACAATGCCCTGAGTAACCATAAATTGGCATTTCTCCCAATTAAGTAAAAGATTTTTTTCCTCACATCTCTAGAGAATACGTGCCAAATTATGCAAACAACTCTCAAAGGATTTTCCAAAAACAGAGAAATCATCCATGAATATTTCACAAATGTCATCAATCATATCAGAAAAAATACTCATCACGCATCTCTGAAAAGTAGCTGGAGCATTACACAGACCAAAAGGCATTCTAGTAAAAGCAAAAGTGCCAAAAGGACAGGTGAAAGTGGTTTTCTCCTGATCCTCAGGTGCTACAGCAATTTGATAATAACCAAAATAGCCATCCAAGAAACAATAATATGCATTACCAGCTACTCTTTCCAAAATTTGATCCAAGAATGGTAAAGGAAAATGATCCTTCCTACTGGCTGAGTTAAGTTTTCTATAGTCAATGCACATTCTCCAGCCAGTAACCATTCTAGTTGGAATCAACTCATTTTTATCATTTTTTATGACAGTCAAACCAGAATTCTTTGGTACCACTTGAGTTGGACTTACCCACTTACTGTTTGAGATGGGATAAATGATACCCACTACGAGTAGCTTAAGCACCTCCTCTTTCACAACTTCCTTCATGGTAGGATTGAGCCTACATTGAGCATCACGAACCGGTCTAGCATCGTCTTCAAGATGGATACTGTGGGTACATACAGCGGCATCAATGCCTTTGATGTCAGCTATTGTCCAACCAATTGCACCTCGATGCTTCCTTAAAACTTCAATCAACTAGGCTTCATCCTTCTGATTTAGCTTTGAGGAAATCACCACCAGAAAAGTGCCTTCTTCAGGACCAAGGAACACATACTTTAAATCTTGAGGAAGCGGTTTCAGCTCCAACTGGGGAACTTCTTCTTTTGAAGATTTAAGCATGTCTGGTGGTGGTAGAGCTTCAAACCGGGGTTTCCATCTTGCTCCCGCAAACTATACTTCAAGTGGTAATGAAGAATCTGCAAAACAATCAAAAAAATCAAAGTCATCTTCATTGATATGATCAATTTTCTCATCAAGTAAAAATTCAGGTGTCTGAAAAATAATCATCATCAGAGAAGGGAGAAGTTGAGCAAATAAAATCTGTTGGTGTCAAACTCTCCACAGCATTCAAATCGCTTGTGTCATCAAAATGTGATGGCATCTTGCAAGTGTTGAAAATGTTCAACTCCAGTGCCATGTTCCCAAAGGTAAGCTTCAAAACTCCACTTCTGCAATTGATCAATGCATTTGATGTAGCTAGAAATGGTCTTCCTAAGATGACAGGAGATTGGTAAATAGTGGAGACCGGCAGCTGCATGTCAAGAACCACAAAATCCACTGGGTAGTAGAATTTGTCCACCTGGACCAACACGTTCTCTACAATACCCCTCGGTACCTTAACTGATCTGTCAGCCAACTGTAGCATGATGGAGGTCTTTTTAAGCTCACCCAATCCCAACTGCTCATATACTGAGAACGGTAGCAAGTTCACACTACTCCCCAAATCAAGTAAAGCTCTCCCAATGCGTGATTCACCAATCATAATGGAAATGTTGGGAGAGCCGGGATCTCCAAACTTCTGAGGAATCTCGCTCAATATCAATGCACTAACTTGCTCCGTTAGGAAAGCTTTCTTCTTCACATTCAGCTTCCTCTTCACCGTGCACAAGTCCTTCAAAAACTTTGCATATGAAGGCACTTGTTGTATGGCATCCAAGAGTGGAATATTGATCTTCACTTGCTTGAAAATCTCTTGAATCTCCGTGTGATACTTGTTCTTTTGGCCAGTTGCCAATCTCTGAGGATAGGGAACCACAGGTTGGTATCCCTTACTAGTTTCAGCATCTGCACTCATAGGCTTCTTCAGTTCTGGTCTTACTACCTCTGGCTCTTTTTCAACTTCATCCGTCTCTGCTGCATCTTTAGGTGTTGGAGCAACTACTTCTGTGTCTATGGTCATCTCAGGTCGGGGAACTTCCTTCCCACTTCTCAAGGTAAGAACAGCTTTTGCTGTCTCAATAACGTCTCCTGAGACATTATGCACTTGATGTTGTTGTTGTCTGTATACTTGAGGATTAGGCTGAGGTTGTGCTGGAAATTTCCCTTTCTCTAGGGTGCTCAAGGTTGTGCTCATCTTATTAATAGTGCCACGCAACTCATTTATGGCCTGAGTGTTCTGATTATTTGTGGTGGCCTGATTTGCATGAATTGCTGAAGTGTATTGACCATCTGTGCCATACTGTCATCTAGAGTTTTCTTTGCAGATGATGAAGGCTGAGAACTTTGCGCAGCTACATGAGGCTGAAATCCAGGAGGAGCTACATAAGGATAGCTCTGAGGATTCTAATATGGTGGATACTGGTGCTGAGGAGCACCCTGATTAAATGGCTGCTGCTGAGGTGGTGGGGATCGACCAGGCTGATCATTTCTCCATGAGAAATTTGGGTGATTCCTCCAACCCGGATTATATGTGTTGGAGAAAGGCTGATTTTGTGCTCTATTAACCCAGTTAGCTGATTGCATTGGCTCAGACCCACCTTCTTGAAATACTGGCATAATCGGGCAATCTTGGGTCTTATGTTTTGAATCAGCACATATAGAACATGCCTCTACTACTTTCGTAGCCTTCACTTTTTCTATTTCCATGACTTCTAGTCTTCTAGTCAATGCAGCTATTCGGGCTTGAACATCAGTGTCTTCTTTAAGCTCATATATGCCCCCTCCAGAAATAGCCCTCAGTGGCTGTGCTGCTAATGGAACTCGATTAGTACGAGTGTTCCACTGTTGTGCGCTCTCAGCAAGGTAGTCAAAAAATGATAATGCTTCATCAGGTTCCTTGCTGAAGAACTCCCCATTGCACATTGTCTGAACAAACTGCTTGCATTCCGGAGTGAGACCAGTGTAAAAATAGCTCACCAGCCTCCAAGATTCAAAGTCATGATGTGGACAAATGTTCACCAAATCCTTAAACTTTTCCCAACTGGCCTGAAAGGTCTCATCAGGTCTCTGATTGAACTGGCTGATTTGCTCTTGCAAAAATTGAGTTCTCTGAAAAGGAAAAAATTTCTGTAAGAATTCACGCTGCATGTCAGACCAACTAGAAATGGAATTAGGTCTCAAAGAGTTAAACCAAATCTTCGCTTTATCCTTTAAAGAGAAATGAAATAAACGAAGTCTAATGAATTCATCAGTAACAGCCCTAGGGATAAAAGTAGCACAAGCCAACTCAAAATCTGTCAAGTGTTGGTAAGGACTCTCAAAATCCATCCCGTGGAACTGAGGTATCACTGACATCATGCCATGCTTGATAGAGAAATTAGGTGCATTTTCTGGTAAAACAATGCATGAAGGTGTAGTGGTACGAGTGGGTTGCAAATAGTCCTTAAGAGTGCATGGTGCAGGTGCAGCCATGTTTTCTGATTCGATTTCAATTTCGTCACCTGGCTCACTCGAAGAAAAGACAGACGAGCTATCTATCTCCAAGCTGTGTATACTACTCTCAAGACTCGATGTGACTCTAAGCAACCTATTTGAACTGTCTCTCACCCATGACATGAAACATCAATTTAATATGGTAGAAATGAGTGGTTGATGCAGATGAGATGAGTAACCAGAGACAATATGGTAGAGAAAAATAAAATAAAATAACAAGTTTAAATTTAAGTTAAACTACTTTCCCCGGCAACGGCGCCAAAAACTTGACTCACTCAAAAATGAGTAGCACTAATGCTATCCCAAGTGCAGGAGGATGTCGTGTAATAATTAGGAATAAATTCCTAGATCGTCTCCTCAGGGAAAGTTACTTAAAATTAAACTCGTTGAAAAATGTGAAAAACTTCACAAAGAGAAAACAAGAGGATGATATGTGCAATGGATGGAAGAGGTTATTAGTCATGGACTAGATTCATGTTTTTAAATTTTGATTATCGGATTGGAATGTAAAGGACTAATAGATTAAACTCAGAAATTAATAAAATTAAATTAAGAATTAAACTAAATTAGAAAGTAATTGACAAAACATGTACTGAAAATTGAAAAAGCCTCAAAATCAATAATCTAGGGTTCATCACAAATTCTCAAATTAAACCATAGCAATTGTAATCACTATTAAAATGAAAACTTAATGAAACAATAAAAATAAATAACATGAAATAAGTAAACAACAAATAAATTACCCAACTAAAACAAAAGTTCTCTACCAAAACCTTTCTTGCAATAAATTAAACTAGCATACTTGATTAAAAACTTCTAAAACAATTCTCTTGTTGCATGAAACCAACTAGCACACTTGAAAGAAATTAAGGTATTACAATTAATGAGATAAAATTCTAAAACAATTCTTAATACTTAATAAAAATTCTTAAAACAACAAAGCATTATAGGCAAAAAACAAAAACTGCCGAATACCAATCTATGTTTAAGTTAAAACCAACTGCCGAAAGATCAATCTGTATTAGGAAAGAAAAGTCAACAAAAATAAAATGAAAACTCTGCTACTTAAACGGAAGAGAAAGAAAATAAACTCAAGGTTGCCCTACTGCTATATACGGAAAGAAAACTCAAACGGGAAAACAAGTGCAACTTCAAGAACTCAATTGCTCAACTGTAGCCGAATGAAAAACAAAAAAAAACAATAACTCCCTCTAGCTTCTAAACGGAAAGAAGTAAGTAAAAACTGCCACTAGTCTTCTAAATGAAAAGAAAATAATTCCCAAACAAAAAACTTCCCCCTGCTGCTGCTGCTACCAGCTAATAAATAGCTGATCTCCAGCTGCTCCAACTAACCGAATGAAAAAGAAAGAAGGGAAAAAAATAACTTTGCTGTTTCTACCCTCGGTGCTGCATATGTGCATGTGTGCATTTTGTCTGCATGTGCATTGTGTTCTGCATGAGTGCTGTCCGAATGCTTTGCTGGTTTTGCACTTTTCTGCATGTGTGAGTCTTCTTCTCTTGCTGTAGTAGCTGCTGCACATGTGAGTTTTCTGCTTCAACTGTCCAAAGGTCTGCATGTGTGAGCTGCTGTGGGTCCAGCTGTGTGTTGTTCGAATGAGGTTGCTGCACGTCCAGCTGCTCCAGCTAACCGAACGAAAAAGAAAGAAAAAAGATAACTCTGCTGCTGCACGTTCAGGTTGTTGTCCATGTGGTCCGAATGAGTTGCTGTCTGCATGTGTAAGTTGGTCCCATGCATGGTCCGAATGAGTGGTTGCTGCATGGTGTCCGTGTGGTCTGCATGTGCATTGTGTGAGTCACTTTTCTGCATGTGTGAGCTGGTGTGAGTGCAGTTCCGAGTGAGTGCTTTGCTGCTGTGTTTGTTCTACTGCATGGTTGCTGTCCATGTGGTCCGAATGATTTGCTTCTTCTGCTTCTGCTTCATCTGCTGCTACTTTAAGGGACTTTGAAACTCGTCTTAACAACCTGTTAAGCTCTCATTCGAATAATCCTAACCTTACACCAGAGGAAATAGTAGAGGCTTCAAAATCAGCAGCTATTACTGCAGCTGAGGCTGTAGAGGCTGCAAGAGCTGCCTCTGAAGAGAAGGCTACAAAAGCATCAAAGGCAATGGCTGCTGCCAAGAGCGCCTTAGATTTGGTTGCCTCATTTTCTGAAGAGGCAGCCTATAAAGAAAAATATCTTCAAAAAGAATAGGCTGAAGAAGCATCTTCCAGTTCGGCTTTTGTACAAAAAAAATACCAACTGATTGAGAACAATAAGACAGATGAAGAGTTGGCCCGTAAGTTGCATCGAGCTATTAACAGCTCCCCCAGAATCTTGAAGAATGCTTCAAGTTCTGACTGGAAGGGTCATAAACACAAGAAGCCTAAAAGCTCAGTGAGTTCTGAGAAAATTAGGGTATCCAATGGGGGTACCTTGTTGGAAGGACACCTCCCATCTATGTCCGAATGCAAAAGAGATTAACAGACAAATATTGCACACAAATCTTGCAGGCACCAGCTGGTATGAACTCGTTGATAGCTTCAAATATTAACTGGATCTTAGATTCTTTAATGCAGTAAACTAATGGAAACAAATCGAATAGAAGAGGTTGCACAATAATCAATAGTTGGTAGAATTCAAGCAGAAATTCATGCTTTTAATCAATTAAAATCACAACTTTGATTTATTCACTTTAACCATTTTTCCATTTAAAACCAATAATAATGTCATGATGAATTTAAAATACATTGGTTTTAAATAGCTAAAATATGCAATATTTCAGCTCAATCACACCCCCCAACTAGCATTTTGCTAATCCTTGAGCAAAATAGTGAAAATTAATTGAGATGAACATTGCATAAAACTCGAAATTCAAACAAAAGCAATCAAACATAATTCTGAATTCTCACAAAAGTGACATGTTACCACTAAACCACCAGGGGCTATACCCATCAAGACTATCTCAACAATCTTTCACGTAGAATTGAGGCCAATTTCTCATAACTCAAATGTGTGTGTGGAGCTAAACTGGCTGTGCGTTCCTTATTACTAGCCATGATTTGCATAGGATTTTTCAACCTTAAGATTAATCGTTGCTGATTCTAACTACCTCAAAGCCCAAGGGACTAGCAGTTTTCACGCCAGCTCTGTTTTTTAAAGGTTGGACACTCAACCCCCATAGTCTTGGGTAACTGTTTCTAGCCCTTTTTACTTAGGAAAGTTCACTAAGTTGCCTTTATTCCTTTTCTCTCTTTTTTTTTTTTTTGACAGATTTAAGGTTTTCCGCCGTCACACCATATAAAAGGAATTTTTCACTCTAGGGCCGCGACTTTTGACTAGAGAACACTTTTTGGGACAGAAAAACATAGCTAGAGGGATTCAAATCAATTTTTTTTAGAGGGAATTCCAATTATTGCATGTACGTTGGAATCATACACGAGCACGGAGGGGAAAAAAGCGTTGAATCATTCCCTTGAGCTTTTGAAGACGAGTTGCGGCTGCAAGGAGGATTTTTTAGTGTTTATTTTTCTTCCAATCTTCTCAGAACAATTATGGTGAATTCGTTTATGTTGAATTCCATTTCTAGCATGAGCTAAATTTTCTTCATTCTAGGAAAACGATGTAACCTATTTCCGAACTATGCTTGATTGTCTACGCTAATTTAATGCAATTCTCTCTTTGTTTATCTGATTTATTCTGAGTTTATTGCTTCTATTTAACTGGCCATTGATTAGATGATTTTTAATCTTGTGATTTGCTATCGAAAGAGGGAATCATAGGATAGATCTTGAATATTTCAGCATAGGTAAGTATAGAGATCGAAAGACTTGTATGAACCTATGTAGTA